>NC_143482.1:13939415-14093558 GCF_027475165.1 Benincasa hispida
AAACAATCCACAAATCACTTTTTTTGTAAGCAAATGCTCGTATATACCAACCACATGAAGAGTTCTTGCAACAAAGTTCAAAGGAAGTTTGATTTGATCGAGAAGTTTAAGTTCAAAATTTTTATTAAGAGACAGCAAGTACATAACTTTCTTAAAAACAAACTTACTGTTAAAAACAGAATCTTCTTTAATGTCAAAGGCCAATGTACATGAATCCAAATCTGAAAGGTCAAGGATAATACATGTCTTCAACAATATTATTAATGTTAGACTTGTTGAAACTATCATCATATATAGTCAAATAGGAAATAATGTTGCTGGAGGAGGGGAAGAGCTTACTTTCGATTAAGTCTACCAATTGATTGAAAGATGGATTTCTAGGATAGAAATCTCAATAACTCGAAAGTCATGATACCGAGAATTTTTATCACTTGTCATCAAACAAAATCCTTTGTTTTTTAAGAGTCATGGAACGAGGAAAATTTGTCAAACAAAACCAAAAAATAACTGTTAAATGATGATGGATGATGACTACTTACTTCAAAATCATTAAGAATAAAAATGAATTATCGGTCAAATAAAATAAATGCATAACAAGTTCACAATAGAACAAGTATCAAAATACAGAAAAATAAGATAAAATATCATAATGCGCAAAAAATAATATGAAATACAAAAAGATGGGGAATTGGATAAAGTGAGATTTGGAAAAAAAAAAAAAAAAAAAAGATTCTATCTCAAGATTCAAAAAAACGGGAGGGGAGGCTTTTAGGCTATAATCTAATTTAGTTGATATTCAAATATATGGACAAAATTTAATTACACGGTAGACCAAAGATATTGTTGAGGACATTTTAGGATTTGCAAAAAGCATCGGAGAAAATTTGATATAATTTTGAAAATCATCAATTTTTGTCAATCTTCAAAATGGAACCTAAAGTGTTGCTACTCAGTCCAATTTCCCATGGGAAAGTTATCAAGAGGGACTTGGATGCCCTGATCACATAGAGCAGTTTTAATTCAAGGCAAAAACCATCTTTTCATCGCAACAAACTAGGGCAAAACATTTATAACTGGGGCAAAACAATTGTAGTTAGAACCATGGCATTAAATTTTCATCATTAATGACGACCTTGAATATACACAAGTTGATGGTTTAGTGCTTTCTTGAGTGATGCAAAAAGTCCTACTTAAGGTGGGCAGGATAAAAAAAGGAGAAGAGGTTCTTGTCAATGAACTTTGCATGGTGTACCTCTTTCTATTGGAGGTCACTACAAAGACCGACCAAGTCATTTGTGATGTGTTAGATGTGGATGCCTGTCAGATGTTACTTGGAAGACCATGTCAATATGACAATCAAACTATACACCGAGGAAGCAACAATACATTTGAGTTTGATTGGATGGAGAAAAAGATTGTTCTTTTGCCTATCAATCCTAAATTAATCTCAACCAATGAATGGATTAGGAAAACAAAAGGGATAATTTTTTCCTCTGTTGCCCAATAAAGAGGCCTTCATAAATATGCTTTTAAGTTTACATTGATTCTGTTCATTCAAGAAGCAGCACATCCTTTGTTTACTACCGCTATGGACAGCAAGGTTAGTAAGCTTTAGAAAACTTTCGTCCCCAATGGTCTTCCCTCTTTAAGAGATATCCAACATACATTGACCATATACCCAGATCTTCTCTCCCACATGACCTCATCACAAAATGAGTCCTACAGAATATCAAGTCTAACATGACATAATCCAAGAATTGCTCAACGAAAAGCATATCTAAGCAAGTCTCAACCCTTGTGTTGTTCCAGCTTTGTTGGCCCCAAAAAAAGGATGGATCACAGCTCCTTTGTGTTGACAGCTGCACAATAAAACGCATAACCATAAATTATCGCTTCCCACCACCACAAATTTCTGATCTAGTGGACCAACCAGCTGCATCACAATTTGTTTCTAAAATTGACTTACACAGTGGATACCATTAGATCCGGATCAGACCTGGTGATGAGAGGAAACTGCACTTTAGACAAATGAAAGGTTATTTTAATGGTTGGTTATGCCAATCGGGTTGTCCAATGCCCCCAACACATTTAGGAGGTTAACAAACCAAATTTTTCTACCCTTCCTCAACAAATATGTTGTATTTTACTTTGATGACATTTTAACCTACAGCAAATCTATTGAAGAATGTCTTGATCACCTTCAGGTAATATTTGCAACTCATGATCAGAACACTTTTTATATTATCTTGAAGAAGGGTGTTTTTATGACTGACATAATCTCTTTTTGGGTTTTATAGTTAGCCATGCGGGGATACAAGCTAATCCTTTAAAATTAAGGCAATCAAGGGCTAGTTTATCCTATCTTTAGTTAAAGAGGTCCAATCTTTCTTTGGTCTTGCCTCTTTCAATCGCAAATTTATCAAAAACTCACCATTCTTGATCCTTAAACAAACAGTTTAAGAAAAGGTGGAATCAAACAGCTTTTGACAGTTTTAATTCTCTCAAGTCCAAGTTAATGTCACCTTCAGTTTTGGCCTGATTTTTTTAGACAATTTGAAACACCGGTAGATGCTAGGGGTGTTCGTGGGTTGGGTTGGGTTGGGTTTAGGGATATTTTAGGTCCAACCCTATGCTTCGATTTGTGTATTTTTCTAACCCAAACTAACCATGTTCAATTATGAACCCGAACCAAACCAACCAAAAAAAAATGGGTTGGGTTGGTTCAGTTCCATCAGTTCCCTTAAAAAAAAAAACTTGGAATCACCAATAAAAAAACCTACAAAATCTACATTTCTTGATACTTGTAATTTTTAATTACTTGATGTTTATGTGGAAAAAACATCAAGTAATATGATTTTGGACAAAAAAAGTCAAGTATAAGAAGCTCTTACTTGACATTTTTTTCGTGTCAAGTAAAAGGGTTAAAAAAGCGGAAATTGACGGAATATTTCGGATATTTGATAGGCCTCCAATTTAGTAAGCGAATCATATAGCATTTGGTAGTTCCGGGTAAGCGATCACGGGGTCTTTGTGGGCGATCATCTAGTGTTACTCAACGATCGTGTAGCCGAGCTCAGCGATGGTATAGCATTTGGTAGGCGATCGTATAGCATTTTGTTACTCAGCGATCATGTAGCAGAGCTAAGCGATCGTGTAACCGAGCTCAGCGATCATGTAGCATTTGGTAGACAACCATATAACATTGGGTAGGCGATCGTATAGCATTTTGTTATTCAGCGATCGTGTAGCCGAGCTAAGTGATCATGTAGCCGAGCTCAGCGATCGTGTAGCATTTGGTAGGCGATCGTATAGCATTGGGTCGGTTCAGTTCGAACCGAACGGTTTTCCTACGAACCCGAGAACAGAACTGACCTATTCGGGTTCATTAAAAAAAACCCAAACCAAACCAATTTTTTTTAACCAACCCAAACCAGGTGGGTTAGGTTGGGTTGCTCAGTTTTTTCGGATCTTCGATTTTTTTGAACACCCCTAGTAGATACTAATGGCATTGGAATTGGAGCAGCTTTGTCCCAAGACTCTAACCCAATCAAGTTAATTTTAGTTAAGAGCTAAGTGATCCTAGACGAGAATGGGTTACATATGAGCTGGAGTGGAATTTTATTCATTAGTGCAAGCTCTTCATCAATGAGAATACTATTTGATTGGGAAAGAAGTATATCCTTCTCACTGATCATTATTCTTTGAAATTTTTACATTCCCAAAAACATCAATCACATGCATGCCAGATGGATTTCTTTTATCCATAAATTTGACTTTGTGATTAAGCATAATTCGTTCCAATAATTGATTGTCTCCCTTTAAAATAATAATCCATAAAAACAGTTTTTTTAAAACTTTTGAAGTGCAAACCCAAAAAAAGTCCTAAAAATGGCATTTCTCAAGGTGGGTGGGGAAAGACAGTCATCTTGAGATAAAAGGAAAAGGGAATAATGATACGATATGATACATTCTACCCTACAAATTTGCCGCCACGGAAGCAGTTTACACGCCCCAACAAATATTTCACTCAACAATTCGCGGCAACCATACAACAACTAAAGCATAATAATTATGGACTCTAAATATTAATTGCAAAATGTGTACCTGTTCTGATGATTATTTCCTATTAAGCTTTTATGCCATCTCTAACTAGACAGATCAACCAGCTAAGCTATAGTATCCACCTGGACAAGCACCATATCACAAAACTAGTGGCTTTGGCTCTGCATGTGGTTTAGTTATATTTCAAAGTCAAGAAGTTTATCACATGACAATGGAGCAAAAACAAATTCTGTAACTTGATCAAGCATATGTTTGTGTAAAAGATCATTTCACGACTCACCGTTCTCCATTTTACTATACATTTGGTCAGTACTTACTCCCATTGCCTTCCCGGAATTGGATTTGGTGGCCAGTCTCTTTTCCTTTGAAGAGCTCAAAGAGCCTTCTACTGTTCAACAGGAACATGGATATCAGAATGTAGTGGAGATAGAAAAAGATAGCATGTCAGGTTTCATATCCCTCACCCGGATGCATGGGCATTTCACTGACCCGTTGAGCCTCCAACACATAAATTCCTTTTAGTGTTTCTAAGCTTTAAGAAAATAGGTTTAATTCCTGTTTTGGACTATGACCTTCCAAATTTATTCGTCTTCGTTCCTAGTTTTCAATATTCTGTTTTTAACTCTTGACTTGAAAAGTTATGTTTCAGTGCCTCAATTATTATAAACACCTATTTTAGTCCTTATCATTAACCTTTTAAAAATATTTAACGGTAACCCAGATCCAATTGCAAATTCAATACTAAAATCCATTACATGTGACTTAAAAATGTTTGGGATAAACATTCACTAATTACACAATTTAGAAATATACGAATTTTCTTTTTCAGAATATTTCATCTCATGTGAAGTTGCAGATACAAGCCTAGAACCACTAAGCTACACTCATGTTGGCACGTGTTTTCTGCATTGTTGAATTCTTCATCCACTCACCACAATTTTATCTATAGATGAGAATGTTCCATTCTATATAAGGTAGAAAGAGAAATAAAAGAAAGAGCAATACTTTCATACCTTGCCATTCCCATACTTCTTTTCCATCACCCTTAACTAGTCTCGGGTAACGATCTATTCGTGAGTCTTCCTGAACCAACTCCTCTACCTACATATGATAAATTAATTGTCAAACCTTATTCAAGCAAACAAACTGATAAAATTAAATAAATAAATAATAAAAATAAAAATAAAACAAAAAGATCTCAATGCACTTGTGTGGTCAAAAATTACAAGGGAAAGCATCAAGAATGAATTGAGATTATAAATTGGCAACTGGAGAGGGCGAGAAGACCATGTGATCTCTTTACTGATGGAGTTCATTAGCACTGCATAGGCTTGCATATAATTACTTGGTTAACAAATTTTAGCCAAGGCTAAATCCAAAAAGAACCTATTTAACAGAATAAATCTCATAATGAATCGAAAAATTATATCATCTAAAGTTGTGATACGGAAAAAAAATCTAATTTTAGGTAGGTTTCAATGAATTTAAGCACCCAAGTAGAATAGCAAACTCCGAAGCCCAAATATTCATAACTCCATTCACCAATCAGATTGTTATTTCAGAAAAAAAGTTTAACATTAAAAAAAAATCATGCAACACAAAACAAAGTGATGAAATAATTTATAACTTGATAGCTCTTGAGAACCAAGTTAAATTGTTCTTCAGCTCTAGGTGAGATATATTAATTATAAATGAAATAAGAGAAAATGAGAGTCAAGGAGGGACATGATACCTTCCTCCATAACAAAGGATTCTTCCTCTCTCGTGGCAAAAGAAGGTGATCACGTAACCTCGAAGCAACAACCCATGATTCACATTGACCACTGTTTCTTGTTGACATCAAAGCATTTTCCTCAAGTATTTCACAAACCTGCGAGGAAGACAGACAGAGAGTAAAATAAATTTGTATCTGCAAAATGTCTATGCTTCTATTTTCTTGACAATAGAAGACATTCTCGATAATATAAAACAAAAACTTTAAGGCAATAAATACAAAAAGGTTTTGGACTTCAATAAACTCAATGCGATAAACCTCAAAAAGAATCTTGTTTGGGAAATCAAAGAGTTAAAAGATGCATACTCAAGCATAGATAGGACTCTGCATCTCAATAAAGCTTAAATGAAGGAAACTGATTTTTTTTAAGCAACCAAACTTGCATTCAGGAAGATGAAAGGATAGAAAGGGGAAAATAATAATAATAATAATAAATTTAAATTATTATTATTATTATATTATATATATATTAATTAAAAAAAAAAAAAAAAAAAAAAAAAAAAAAAAAAACCACCCTCAAACCCAATGTAGAAAGGGGCTCCAATCGAAAAGAATCCTATTGAGCTGATTGTTTAAAAAAAAAATCATATTAACAGACACCCGATGGGATGGGTTGAACCTAACCACATCCCAAAATCACCCCCCAAACCACTCAAACCCACTAAAAATTATACTATTCCTCTCATGCCAAATGTCACACGAAAAAACCAAAAAAAAAAAAAACAAGACTGCTAAAGAACCCTTCATTTGTCATAAAAATGAGAATTCAAGAGAACCTCCTCAAACACCAAACAACAACCTCTATTGCAAGCAAGCACAGGCCCAAATGTCCTAAAGGACCTATTCCACATAGAGGTAACAAACTCACAATTCCAAAGTAAATGGTAAAGATCCTCTTCCTCTCTCCTACAAAGAACACACCATTGAAGACGTATTACCATGGAGAAAAACCACTAGATATGATTGTGTGTACTCACTTCCCCATGGAGAAAAATCTCGAGCTATCCCCCAAAGGAAGACCCAGATAGGATCCAAGAAGCTGACCAACTGCACACCCCACCAAATAGGCCAGGTAACTACTTAGCATCCTCACAATTCACTCCAAAAATGTTCTTCCAACAATTGATTTTTAGACCTAAGATAGCTTAGAAGGACAACATACCAATGAGATTGATAAAAATCAGTGTTTTCAAAGCGCAAGGCAAACCCTAAGGCAACAAGTCTCCCAATTGCCTCAAGGCGAGGCGATAAAAAGGCATCGCCCGAGTTAAGCAAGGCGCACCTTAATAAAATAATAAATAAATATTATCTAAAACTATAATAGGTAAAATATAAGAGTATTTAATTTTCAAAATACAAAAAATATCAATCAAGCTATTTAATATTTAATTAAAAATCAACTTTTTTGATAATTACAAAAAAAAAGCATATGTAATTTAGAAAACAAATAGTTCTATGAAAGTGAGTTTATGCAATTAAACAGAATATGTTTATAATGTCATTTGTTCAGTGGTTGGCTTTTCTTCTTAAATGGAAAATGATACTAGCAAGATACTGATTGGAAAAGAGAAATAAATGCCATCTGGCAGTCATGGAGAGTGGAAGAGAGAAATAGATGGCCATTTGGCATTCATGGAGGAGAGATACTACATGCAACATGCAAACAACTCTCTTTATTGAAAAATGAAGGCGTGCATTTTCATAACTAAGACTTTTCTTCTTCTTTTTCTTCCCTGACTCTTCCTATTCTTCTTCTTGTACGGTAATTTTTCACTTTTCTACCTTTTCTTCCACTTCTACTTCTTCTCCTCTTCTGTATCTTCTTTCTCGTTCTTTTTCATTTTTTATCTTTCTAATCTTTTGACTCGTCTGGTCTTTATATAATCAATCTTCTTCTCGTGATTTTTCATTTCTCACTAGTTACAAAAAAAAAATTGAATGAAAAAAGGAAGAGAAAGGAAGACAGGCACTCACCTTCATGTATGATGAAGGCACAGCAAGGTGACAAAAGGCGCAACCAGGCGAGCGCCTGGTTGAAGGTGCTCGCCCTAGCTATCTTCAAGGCACAATGGCTCAAAGTCGCTGATAACTTGTAGAAATACAAGTTATTTATTTGCGTCCTTAACGAGATTGACGAACTTGCGATGTCCCTTCCCTCTACTCATTCTTTTTCTTATTCATTCACAAGACTTGCCATCGCATTCATTAAATTCTTTTGTACAACTTCACAGCGAGTCCTCGCCCTGTATCATAGTAGTTTAGACATTTATTTTATCATCGCAATTTACTTTAATGCAATTAATTTTCATCGCAATTTACATTTCCGCATAAACCAAATTCTTTATTCTTTATGACAACTGGTCGCATTTACCACATTAGTATCGCATCTAAACGATAACAATCCCCGTGTTCGACTTCAGGTCATTCTGAGAAACTTGCGTTGGAATTATACTTGGTTCCAACACAAGGAAACTTGTGACACGCACTACATCATCGCATACTACGAAGCATATTACCATCAACGCATACACTTAGGACGTAGTATCGCAATAATATCTTTATCGCAAAGCACTTGAGCGCATATAGAGCATCATCACATTCATTCATAAGTAGCGCAATAGATAAAAATAGAGATTCATTTTTATCGTTACAAGTTTATGACGCCGTTGTCGAGGACGTGAACTTGATCCATTCATCATCAGTAGTGTGCATAAGCGATACAACATAGCATAACATTTCATTTTTTATCGTTACAAGTTTATGGCACCGTTGCCAGGGATTGGTAACGGTTTAGTGTTGAATATTCTTGTGGTATTTTGCAGGACAGATCTCTGCTGAACTGTCTGTTTATCGCGAAGAGTAGGCTGACGATTTATGAGTACTGGAACTGATCCAGAATTCAAAGCTGACCCAGAGATCGAGCGTACTTTTTGCGCAAGGGCACGCCAGAACCGAATTAGGCGAAGAAGAGCAAACATGACAAATAATGAAAGGCCCGAAGGAAATCAAGGGGCGAATCGGCCAGCGCAAGATTCTGTCTTTCTTGCTACCGACCGCAATATCCCTATGAGAAACTATGCGGCGCCAAATCTTTACGACTTCTCGCCCGGAATTTCAAGACCAATGGTTGAGGAGAATGCACGCTTCGAAATTAAGCCGGCCATGCTTCAAATGATCCAAAACGCAGGACAGCTTGGAGGTATGCAAGGTGAAGACCCGCACGCCCATCTGACCAGTTTCGTGGAGATGTGCAATACTTTCTCCATTCCTGGCGTGACTCCTGAGGGAATTAGACAGTACCTCTTCCCGTACACACTGAGGGATGAGGCAAAGAGGTGGGCTCATTCGTTGGAGCCAAACGAAATCACTTCATGTGACCAGTTGGTAGAGCGGTTTATGAAGAAATTCTTCCCGCCAACCGTCAACGCAAGGAGACGGAGGGATGTGTTGAATTTCGAGCAGATGGAGAATGAGACTCTAAGCACCGCCTGGGTGCAATTCAAAAGACTGGTAAAGAACTGTCTGCATATCGGGATCCCCGATTGCGTTCTGATGGAAATCTTCTATAATGGCTTGAATCGATCAACGCAAGTTGTTGCTGATGTCTCCGCAGCAGGAGGATTTATGGACAAGACCTACACTGAAGCCAAGGTCATCTTGGATCTCATTTCGCGAAACACGGATGATTGGGTGGACGACAGGTATGGGGGAAGAGGCCCTAAGAGAAGAAGAACTGAAAATGCCATTGTACTAGCTGATACAATGACAACATTGGCCGCACAAATGGCCGCAGTGACCTCTCTCCTCCAGACGATGGCAATAAACCAAGGTGCCCTCTCTCAGGGTGCAACGCAACCCAATGCGCTGGCACAAGTGGCAACAATCAGCTGTACCCAATGCGGAGGGGGTCATGCTGCAGAGATGTTCCCATCGAACCCGCAATCAGTGTTTGCCATTCAACATAACCCTTACAGCAACACATATAATCCGGGTTGGCGGAATCACCCTAACTTCGGTTGGGGAGGTAACAATGACCAAGGAGGCCAGAGGAATCCACAGAACAACTCAGGGAATCGAGGAAATCCTCCAGCTTTTCACCAGGGTTCGAATCAGAGTCACCAACGGCAATCGCATAACCAACCTTCCACATCAAACACCTCTGTAAATTCATCATCCTTGGAAGCCCTGCTGAAACAATACATCGAGAAAAATGATGCAGTTATGCAGTCGCAGGCAGTATAAAGAACTTGGAGGTCCAAGTAGGGCAACTGGCAGTTGAGCTTCGCAATCGAACACCGAGAACGCTGCCAAGTAATTCAGAAGCCCCAGGATCTCATGAGAAGGAACAATGTCTGTGATGACATTGCGCAGGCAAGTCTGACCGCCTGCGGGGATGCGGATTGCGGTAATCCTGAGGAATTTGTCTTTCAATCAGCATCCCTAACATCTATCTTTACTACTTTTGTTAACGCTTTCTCTATTGCTTTCCTCTACTACTTTCTTCATTGCGTTATTTACTGCTTTCTTAAATTAGCCTTTACTGCTTACTTGAATTTACGTTTAATTCAATTCCAGCTTGCGTTAGTTTAATTTCATGCTTTTATTTACATTCCTGTCTTAGCATTGCGTTGTTCCTAATTTGCTGTGAATGAGTTATTAAAAAAAAATGAACACCACAAAGTTTTATCGACTTGCGTTGTTGATGAAGCAATATATATATATATATATAATAACATCCGGCATGCATTACGATGACGGGTGTATCTTGCGCTGATAAGATACACTTTGCGTCCATCTTACATAAATGCATTATGTTGAGGGGTGTGTTGCGTGTGTATGTACTCTGCGCCCGTCCTCAGCAAAAACGCACTATGTCGAGGTAGTGTTGCGCTGGTAGAAATACCGTGCGCCCATCCTCCAGAAATACGCTGAGTTGAGGGGTGTGTTGCGTTAATGCATGCGTTGTTGCCCTTCCTCCGCAAATATGCATTTGCAGTAACGGATGCATTGCATTAATCTTTAACATTGTGCCCGTCCGAATAAAATACAAAAGATAAAATCTTTTTGAGAAAGAGTAGTCTAATTGTTTAAGCTTCCAAGGAAATGATGACTTAGCAAACGAAAGGACGTCCTTTTATGCTAATTCATAAATGCGAGGAGCGCAACAGCAGACTTTTTGAGAATCTCGAAGCCTGTCACGCAGAGTTT
This sequence comes from Benincasa hispida, assembly GCF_027475165.1. Taxonomy (NCBI): domain Eukaryota; kingdom Viridiplantae; phylum Streptophyta; class Magnoliopsida; order Cucurbitales; family Cucurbitaceae; genus Benincasa; species Benincasa hispida. The sequence continues at coordinate 13,950,460 of NC_143482.1, forward strand.
GCGTTGGGCCCATCAAGGCCCAACCTACAAATCTCCCCCCTTCTCCAACTAAGGAAGTTTATTTGAATCCCTCGCGAAAAGAAAACCCTAAGAATTCCTCTGCTTACCAGACCTTCAAATTTCCTTCCTCAAACCAAAGAAATTTTCCAACTCTTTCACCCAACCGAAACCATGGCCGAGCAATCCTCAAACCCATCTTCCCTACCTTCATCACCTTTCCAACCCCCCGTCACCGCACGGGAGGCGGCATTCCTTGCAACTAGCCGCCGTCTCGCCGCCCAGCCCAAGCCTATCCAAAGAATCGCCGGAAAACCTCGGCGAAAACCCTTTGTAGCCAAACCACTCATTCGAGAGGGGCCGAGCACGAAGAGTGCCCCTGCCACCAGACCTGAGGTGGCGCTCCCAATACCGTCATCAGAAAGTGAGAAGAAAAGAAGAGATGACAAAGAGGTATTTGGGAGCATCTTAAGCAACATGGAAAGAGAGAAGGGCTACCTGAAGTCGGAGTTGTAAATCAGCCCTTACTTTCAGAGGAAGAAATGGTGAAGGCTTCGCGGAGAAGTGCCCTGGCCGTTGCGGATCCTAAAGAGACTGTTCCAACAGACTCCAATGAGGGACCCATTAGGGCCGTTCTGGAGGAGGTAGGAGCGAAGAAGCAGCCGGAAACGGCCGAAGGGAAGAAGAAAAGAAAAAGCAAGGAAAAACGGGTAGAAGGCGATGAAGTTGCCCGGTCAAAGAAGGAGAATAAAGAAAAGAAAACGAATTTAACAGGCATGCGTGCTACAATTCTTTACTATTATGCCCTTCTCCTTCATCTGCTGCCTGTCCTTTCTCTCTACTCTGAAAGGTTAAAATTCTAAAGAAGGTCAAGGTTTTGCGTGGCAAGCTATACATGGAGTGATAATACCATGAATCGTGTTCAATATTCCTATGTGTTGTATCTGTCGTACTGAGTGGAATGAGAAGGACCTCGATTGTATGTCATGGGATTACCAATTTGCTCAATACCTTTCGGGTTGTTGGATAAGGTTGTTTAGTGTTTGTTGGGCATGAAATTGAGATGGTAGGGTTGTTACCTAGTCCCTTTAAAGAGATGGTGAAAGGCAAAGTTTTGCGGTATGCTTTCTTTGTCATTTTGGGGGACATTTGGCTTGAGAAGAATAAGAGAATATTTAGAAAGGTTAAGGGATCTTGTGAGGAGGTCTTGGAGGAAACTAGGTTTAATGCCTCATTGTGGGCAATCGTCGCTATGTTCTTTTTGTAATCACGAGCTTGGTCTTGTTCTTTTGGATGGAGTCCTTTTCTATAGTTAAGGCCAAACTCCTTTTTGTTGGGGCTTTCTTTTGTATACTCTTGTATGTTCTTTCATGTCAAAAGTACGATTTCTTACATCATAGAAAAACCATATTCTAAAATTCAATTTTTTAATAGAAATAATAGCTTTCATTAAGAAAAAAAAATAATAAAATAAAAATAAAATAAAATAAAATGAAAATCAGCCCACAAAAGACCCCTTAAAAGAAAGGAGCATCTACTAAGAATAATGTTTCCTGTTCTAAAATTCATTTGTTGGAAGATCTTTTATTTGCAACCTATGTAGTATGTAAACAAAGTTATTCAGATAAAGCATCCTTTGAGGACAAAATTTTCAGCTTGAAATAGGAACCACCCTGACGACAAGGCAAACCCAGAAAAGAAAAATGATTATACAAAATAAAAAATCGAAAAGGCCATAGCCTTGTACCTGGTTGTACAGATCTTCAGCTCTATTTGTTATATATTGTCTTCGGTAAAGTTTCCAAAGTAACCATGTGCATCCCACAAGCTGTACATCTCAATATCATCAACTAGCTTCAACATATTGCAACTAAAACCTAATCAGTTCAAAGCTCCCTTGTAGAGTAGAATACCAGTAAGAAAACTGGCAAAACAGCGAAAGCATGCTGCAAAACCCAGTGACGAATACGGCAAGTAAAAGGCTTGTAACTTTCAGCTAGCAGATCTGGACATTTCAATTCCTTGATCCTACACAAGGAGCACGCAAAGAAACTCAATCAAATGATACAATGTTTCCACTAAATTTCAGGGGTTATAAGAAATATCGAATGGTGTACCCAAGAGAATTTTGTCGCGTCTGAAATAACCCGCCAATAGTTTCCAACGCCTTACTCTTTGCATACGTAAGAGTGGTGTTGTCAGAGCCAATACTTTCCACCAGCTCTTTACCATCTAGATCATCCCATATATCATCCTCTTTAACCTGATAAAGAATTCAATTCAAAACTACATATGCAGTATGCTGACAACAAAATACTCAGTCGTTTCAGATCAAAGGTGCAACTCAATTTCAGCCATTAAATTTAACAATTAATAAGAAAGAAATTCATTCATCAAGAGAAATAGAGGCGACGAACCAAAAAGGGGCAAGGCTAGAGAGACTTATAAGAGGAAATAAATACAAAAGTGAAAATTTGATAGGGACATCAAAATAACAAACCCAAACTATCCCAATTCCATCGCATAAGAACTTGACATTTGCTTCACAGAGGTGAGATTCTAGCCATTCTGACTGCAAGAATTAGATAAAGCGTGAAATTTTGACAAATAAAAAATGGATAAAGAGGATTCCAGCTACCAGGGAAAAAAACTCAATACATACAAGTTTATTAACTGCTTCATTGATTACTCCATCTTCTATACATAACCTTCCATGCTTTCTATAACCATGAAGGCACTTCAACTTACCATCACGACATTCTCCATGCCTTGGACAAGGCTCACAAGCATCTGAAATTAGTTACATGTTTTTGGTAAGCTATCAGACAAGAACCAAAAATAATGAATATCAATTATCAATATATCGCTTCAAATGAAACTAGTTACATCGCCTTTACATTCAACTTGGAGAATATAAATGGCATAAACATAATGTTATAAAAAGCAAATATTAGGGTAAAACGGAAAGGCCCTCTAAGTATTTACAGAAAAACAATCGATGAAATCAGAACAAAGAAGAGAATAGAAAAACTTTTAATTAGATAACATGACAGATGAAAATTTAATCTCAAATATTCCACGGACGATTAGACACTTGGTTAATCAAGGGGCGTTTCCTTTGCACTCTAAAACGGCTAAAAAATTAACGTAAAGAAGTCATTTCATGCGACTGGAAATTATTGTTGGCAAGTGAAAGAAGAAAAACTAAATGCAATGTGCAAAAGTGAGCTAAAATATGCGTCCTACTTGTGAAGAACATTACTTCACAAAGAACGAACATACGCAAGAAATCATTCAACAATGTCGTTTCCAGTTTCCTCGCTCCCATTTTCTAAAACACCAGAACACACGAACACACAAGAAACGTAACAATGGCAAGACTTACCAGAAAGCAAATCCAAAGAATCAGCGTCGGTATCACAGAAAGGCCTCGGTTGGCGACTTGCAAGTCTAGATACGAAGAAGTCACAACTCACAAAAATCAAGCAGGCGATGAAGAGTACAGTAATTAGCGCAGCAAGATCATCCTTCGAGGGGAAGAAATCGCGAGGCGGTTCCTTGATAGACTTCAGCAACATTGTAGAAGATGAAACAGACGAATCGCCTCGAGAACCGACATCGGAGTTCGTATTACGTTTGACTTTGGTTCGCTTTTTCGGAGTTGAAGACATCGATCAACGTTGTTCTTCGCGGCCTGCGTTCCCTCCAGCTTATTTCCTTTGCCTCGTTTTTAAGAGGGGTGATTGTAATTTTGGAAATTTGGGCCAATGACCTAGGTGTATAGTGTCAAATGGCCCGATTTTTTAAAAGACTGTCAATACTATTGACATCATCGTGGTATGAGATTATAACAATTTTCCCTCATAATTGTCTCGCTCTCGCTACATAGATCTTGTTCTTATTGTCTGTCTATCTTTCATCATGATGTGATTGTTTGTCACTATACGATTAATTTGACAATTTTCACGAAATCATTTGTCTACAACTTAAAATTGTTAACACACAACAAACATGTAATGGTGAATTCTTTAAAATCTAAACTTCATTTGAACGGAGTTTTTCGAAACCAAATGGAGTTTTCAGAACGGGTTTTTCATAACGGAATGGACTTTCTTGAACGTGGTTTCATTGGTGTTTGTAGGAACGTGGTCTCAGAAAAGATACGTAAATAGCATGACGAAAGGGGTGTGAGAAAGAGCGACAATGAGATTGGTGAAGAGAGAGAGCGACAGTGAGAAAGGTGGAGAGAGAGAGAGCGACAGCAAGAGAGTGAGATAGAGCGACAGCGAGACTGAGAGGGAGAGAGATAGAGCGACAACAAGAGCGGGTGGGAGAGAGAGCGACAACACGAGAGTGAGAGAGAGCGAAAATGAGAGGTAACGACAACGAGAGTCATGAGAGCGAGAGCAATTGAGAGCGACAACAAGAGAGATCCATGTGTATTAGACGATAGTCATCTGCTTAATAAAAACATGTTCTCTTGCTTTGTAGGATGGCAAAAAAGTGTTTACTAATTCGATACGGAGGTAATTGAGATGAGAACCAAAATTTTTATGGAGGCGAGCTAACAGGAATTATTGTGCCTATTAGTAATTATATGTGATATAATTACACGTTTAATTTTGGAATTAAAAGGAATTGGAGAATCGATTAATATTTAAATATGATTTAAATATTAAACTCGTGAATAAAGATTCATGGTAATTGAATTGGCGACGAATTAATCTAATATTAGATATTAAATTAATAAAATTAATAAAATTATTTTATTAATTTATTAATTTTATTTAAAAATTAATTTTGTAAAATTAATAAAATTTCAATTTTTTAATTAAAATGTTTTTTGATTTTGGAAATCAAAATTAAAAAAAATAATTCCATTCTTCTTCAGCTCAATTTTTCAAGCATGAGTTGTGATTCATGCAAGGCTGTTAGTTGTATGAAAGTTATGCAATATAAAGCTGAAATTTTGAGTGGAATGGAGATATAGCAATCGTTGCTAAAGGCTGAGAATTTGTGTTTGAAGAAGTGTTCTTCACACTGTGTAAAACCAGTAACCTCCTTTCCAATTTCCTTTAATTCAAGCTTGTTTTGAGTCTCACAACTCAATCTAAGGCTCCAAGAGAATAGTAGAGAAGACCTTGTGGTGATTCACATCCAAAGAAGAAGGAGATTGCAGCTAAAGATCGTGATTCAATAGGTACTTCAAAGGTTAATGTTGAAACTCTATTTTAGTTTATAAGCATGCTTATTTTGCAGCTAAAATTAATGAATTAGAATGCTTAATGATCCTGTTTTGCTTCTGTTGCTTACTTCTTGAATCCAACATATGGGTGGTTGAACAGTGATAGGAAAGGCTGTGATATCAGGCTGTACAGATAAATCGAGATGTATAGTGTTAGGCTGTACAAGTGAGGTAGGTGACCTAGATAGAGGTGGGTTAGGTGCCCTAGGTAGAGGTGAGGTAAGTGACCTAGGTGGAAGTGGGGTAGATGACCTAGGTAAAGGTTGAAGAGGTGACCTAGGTACAAGTTGGGTGGGTGACCAAGATAGAGTCGGGATGGGTGATATGGTGGCATCATGGCCTGTCTATGGAGTGGGAGACCTTGCCACCTCAAACACCGTGGAACCTTTCATAGACTGTAATAGATACAAAATGGTTGACAATTGTGCTTTGATGTCTCTCATGTCTGTCTCCAGGTTTGATACATGACTGTCCAAGCTCGATATGGAGCTGTCAATACTCCGCAGGTATGAATATACAAGAGGATTAACATTGGCTCCCTCCCTACGGTCCAAAGCCTCAGGCTCAGAACGATCCTCCTTGGGTACAGAGCGCTCCTCCTCAGGTTCAGGACATACGTCACCCACTAGCACATCATGAAATATATCCTCGCTAGGGGTGTAGTAGACTGGTGGATGTTCATGTCCTCATCAGATTCATCGTCCCTCACTCCACCTTCTGAATTATCCTACTCATCACCTTCCTTACCTTCAGAACTATCCACTAAACTACTGCCACTCTTTGAACTACTAGAGCTCCATCAACTCTCGGTGTCGAAATGTACTTTTCTTACGGCCTGTCTATCAATTAGGGTGTCCCAAAACTTATTCTCAGCATTGGACATGACAAGATCCTCTTTGACTTTTGTCTACATTAAGGATCCAACCCAATAAGATGGTTAGGGTATATTTAACAATCAAATAAACATATTGTGGCTAGATTGAACTTACATTTTGATACTAAAAAGTGTCTCTCTCAAGTACTTTGAATGACACCGAGTGGGAGCATGACCACCGTAATATACGAGGCACAACTACCTTGCTCTTTCAATTGATAACGCTTCCTGCTATCCACAATAAGATCACGTAAGTCCGCATCTAAACAACTCGTATTTATAACTATGTTAATGTTAAACCAAAGATAAATTTAAGTTAAGGAACATCTACCTGGAATGCTTGGGGAAATCCACGGAGTGAGTACTTCACAACATATTTTTTATTTCCCTTCACCTTCTCCTTGTATAAACTAACCTTATCATTTAGTTTAGTCTTGAGGGCATTGAGCGTCCTCTGCCAAATAATTGTACCCCAGTCAAGATTGTTGTAATAATCCATGTCTTCAACATCTTCAAATAGAGTACGATCGACAACACTAATTTGCTTGTTCTTACCCATCATTGCAACCTCTGTGTAATACACTAGGGTGATTTTAACAGCATCATCGTCGTTTTCAAATACCAAATTCTTGTATTCTTCTTCCAGTAAATTGAGGTGGAATGCGTCTAAGGTCGACCGATTAATAAAGTACCTCATCATAAGTTCTTGTGAGGACCTCTCACTCCGTACAACTCGCTTAGGGGATCGCCACAAACCAGTGATCAATAAAAAATCATCCTTCGAAAATGTGACGACCTTTCTTCTGACAAAGAAACTAATTGAGTTCGCTCTCTACTTCTTCACTTCCCTCAATAACATATGGTGGATAATTGGGATATTGGATACAAGTTTAATGTCTACAAATCGTCCAAAAATTGTTCTCTTGAATATCTCCAACTACCTTCTAGTAAACTTCTCCTTCACAATCTTGTTGGCATTTGCAACGTGGGCCATGCTCGTTACTTGCCCGGGAATCCTATCAGCTTCACGTATTTTCAAAGATTTTGACATCTTAAATTACTCATGCATTTTATGAACATTCAATTTTTCAGTTAATAGGTTCGTACTAAAAAATCACTAACAATACATACTGTTAAAGTTTCGCTCTCGCTAATCTTGCTTATCTCGCTCTCGCCCGTCTCGCTCTTCTCCATCTCACTCTCGCCCTATATCACTCTCGCAAAACTCGCTCTCCACCTTGACTGGCTCTAACTATATCTTCTTCATCCTTAACCAATGTAGAACACATAAAAAACACATCGAAACCCAAAATAAAAAACATACGCGACCGATTAAAACCCGAAACCCACAAAACATTATCGATCAAACGAAACCAACATAAAAAAAACACAACACAACATGCAAGAAAAAGATTAAATTCACTTACCCAAGAACTTCGATATAGCAGTAGAGAACTTCGATTACGACAGTAGATGGATGATGGTTTTGCAGAGCGAGATTGAACGACACTTACACGAGAAGTTTGAGTGACTGAGACAATCATTGTGTTTGAGCACATGAGTATCGTATAGACTGGAGGGGCATTTTTGTAATCTCATACCTTGATGATGTAAACAAAGGGTCAATTGACATTTTTTTTAGAAAATTAGTCATTTGCCATTATGGGCCGAAATATTAGGTCATCGACCCAAATTTTCCTTGTAATTTATATGGCTAATTTATAGAAAAATCCTATCTCAATTATTTTAGGATTTTTGTACAGAAGACTTGTTTTAGGAACTAAATGAAATTTGGCCCAAGATTCAATTTTTTGTCCGAAAAATTATCTTTTGCTTATGTTGGTCAAACGAATTTGCTTGAAAGTACCATCTTGTCCCTAGATCGCGCGCGAGGGCCTGGTGCTCAAATGAATTCTCGCTCCTCATTCCTTCTTCTCGCTTTTTCCCATCAATTTTGAGGTTTTTTCCCTTCATTCGAGTTCTCATTCTCCCTTCTTCCTCTCGCTCCTTAGTCTCACACTCGCTTCGTCCTCTCATTTCTTGGTCTCTCTCTCATTCTGATTCATGCTCCAACTTTATGTCTTTGATTCGAGAAGAAGAATTCTCTCTCTCTCTCTCTCTCTCTCTTCTATTTAACATTATGGTCCATCTTCTTTAATTTAATTGTGTGCTTTATCATTTTATATTTGAACTAGTTTAATTTTGGGGATTTAAATATTTGATTGCCGATAATATAGGAGTAGAAGTCTAATATGTAAAAGACCAATTAGAATTTAATTGTTCAATGCTAAGTTTTCTTTTATTGATTTATAGTTTTATTATTAGTTTAGATCGTTCATCTAAATTAATATACTCAAAATCTTGTATAATATGAAAATGGTTAGATTAGGTTTAGAACAAATAAAAGCAATATAGGATGGAAGTTTAGACATAAGATCTCACTTTCGACCCTATACATAGGGGACCTATATAAAATCAAAGGGTTGTGTTTTAAATCAACTAAGTTACATTAGCCATAGAAATATTGGTTCAATGACTTAGCCTCCTAAAGATACTTCATAGAAGGTCAAATAGGTGTAGAATTTGATTTACCTTAAGCAATTCATATTAAATAACGAAATATTTAAATTATATTCAAATATATTTATTCTCCCATATTATATAGTTTTAATTTGAATCATATTCATAATTAACTATCTACTAATGTATCTAAATACATTATAACTTATATTAATTGTATATAATATAATAAATATAGTTTCCTTAAATAACTTGAACACTTCAAATTATTCTTTCAATATCTTGATCCTTGTCGATCCATTATGACATGGGCCTATAGATTATAAGCTCCAATGATCCGAGATTAATTAAACTCTTGAATTAATTAATTTCTATTCATTAACTACGGGCAAACCACTATAGACCTATAGTAACACTCTTATGCCCTGTAGGGCAAGTTGCATCTATGGATATAATCATTATTCGTAAGTTGATCCTTCACGAGATTTTCATAATTATAGTTGGATCAAATGTCTGTATTACCCCTGTAATTACCTCTATGTCATCAAGTACCATTGATCCTTTAATGAACAATTTGTTTATGGTCCAATCATAAACCAAGTCCCTCTCGGGTCAATGAGAGGGTGGGGCCCCATTGTTTAAGTCCCAAAGTCAGCACTAGAACTATTCATCTACTTACCCTATACGGGAATGAGCGAATTCCATCTTGTGAAGTTACGTTGTCAGCTCCCTAATCGGTCAAGTCCCCAAAATGGTAGACATATTGAGTCGGCAACATGGGCCACTCTCACTCATGCAAATAAAAGGACGGACCCTTATAGATGAGAGTTCAAAACTCACTCACGATTAATATCGAGTTACATATGATTATCCTATGAAATATAAATCACTTCAATTAATAGATTTACAAAGTGAGATTTAATATTTCTTGGTTCAGTCTTATTTAAATTATTTGTATAGGATACCTTCACTCACATGTCTCCACATGAACAATTTGAATTAAATCATTTGAATAATTATAAAGTGGGTCGTATTCATAGTGTCACCAGATAATACACCCAACCTTATCCATATACTATATATACCTTTAAAGTTATTACTTGAACATGATCCACCCGTATGTCAATCACATACTATTCCAGATTTCATATAATAACCTGAGATTTTGCTTGATTGGATTAAGTTATGAAAAATTAAATATAAAATAAAATTATAATTATTTTGTTAAATATCAATAAATAGTTTATTACATTACAAACAACGAGATTTGGGCATTAAACCCAACATCATTAACTATAGAGAGTAATTGTTGGATCAGTATGAAAACTTTAGATATGATGAATTGAGTTTAATTAAACTTTTTCTTTAAGTATGCTCAAACTAAACTGATTAGGTACTTTTTAAAATAAACTATTTTAATAATACGTGCATTGCACATGGATTTAAATGTCTAAAATTGTTGCATATGAATATATTTACATATTGTTATTTTCATCATTTGAATTATGTAGAATTAATTGTTTCTATTTTTTAAACTAAAGTTTTATAAAATATAAATTAGATAAATTTGATATAAGTACTTAAGAGATGTGGAAATTAAATTGAAAATTTGAGATTTTTTTTAATATTCTAAATTTAAATAGTACTCACGTGCCTTTAATGTATAGGTCATTTTAAATATTTAAGTATGATTTACACATATCTAAATTTGTGAATAATGGTATATATTTTTTAGATAAACTCTTAATAGAATTTTTAAAATAGCACGTATTAAAAAAATTCTGAAGGTGAAGGAAGCTGACATTCCTAAAACCGCATTTAGAACAACATATGGACACTATGAATTTCTACTAATGCCATTCGGACTGACAAATGCCCCTGTGGTATTCATGGATCTTATGAACAGGATATTTCATCCCTACTTGGACCAGTTTGTGATAGTATTCATTGATGATATATTAGTATATTCTGGCAGTAGGGAGGATCATATAACCCACCTGAGGATAGTATTGAAGACGTTGCGAGATAAGCAGTTGTATGCTAAGTTCAGTAAATGTGATTTTTGGTTAGATTGGGTTATATTTCTTGGGCATGTTGTCTTAGCAGATAGTATCAGTGTAGATTCCCAGAAGACAGAAGCAATAGTTAATTGGGAACGACCCACGACTGTTCAGAGATACGCAGTTTCCTAGGTTTGGTAGGTTATTACCGGAGGTTTGTAGAGGGTTTCTCTAAGATAGCCCTTCCATTAACGAACTTGACCAAGAAAGGCGTGAGGTTTGAGTGGTCGACGGAATGTGACCATAGTTTTCAGGAGCTGAAATAGAGACTAGTATCAGTGCTAGTGCTTACCTTGCCTGTTCCAGGCAAGGAATTTGAGATTTATTGTGATGCATCCCGACAAGGATTGGGATGTGTGTTGATGCAGGATGGGAAAGTGATTGCATATGCCTTTCGTCAACTTAAGAAGCACGAGAGTATTTATCCTACGCATGATCTGGAACAGGATATTTCATCCCTACTTGGACCAGTTTGTGATAGTATTCATTGGTGATATATTAGTATATTCTGGCAATAGGGAGGATCATACAACCCACCTGAGGATAGTATTGAAAACGCTGCGAGATAAGCAGTTGTATGCTAAGTTCAGTAAATGTGATTTTTGGTTAGATTGGGTTATATTTCTTAGGCATGTTGTCTCAGCAGATGGTATCGGTATAGATTCCCAAAAGACGAAAGCAATAGTTAATTGGGAACGACTCACGACTGTTCAAAGATACGCAGTTTCCTAGGTTTGGCAGGTTATTACCGGAGGTTTGTAGAGGGTTTCTCTAAGATAGCCCTTCCATTAACGAACTTGACCAAGAAAGGCGTGAGGTTTGAGTGGTCGTCAGAATGTGAGCATAGTTTTCAGGAGCTGAAATAGAGACTAGTATCAGTGCCAGTGCTTACCTTGCCTGTTCCAGGAAAGGAATTTGAGATTTATTATGATGCATCCCGATAAGGATTGGGATGTGTGTTGATGCAGGATGGGAAAATGATTGCATATGCCTCTCGTCAACTTAAGAAGCACGAGAGCATTTATCCTACGCATGATCTGGAGCTGGCAGTAGTTGTTTTAGCTCTGAAGTTGTGGAGATATTACCTATTTGGAGAGCATTGCAGAATATTCATAAATCACAAAAGTTTAAAATATATCTTTGATAAAAAAGAGTTGAATTTAAGACAAAGAAGATGGATTGAATTGATCAAAGATTATGACTGTTCCATCGAGTACCACCCTGGTAAGGCTAATGTTGTAGCGGACGCATTAAGTAGGAAATCCTCGGGACCCAAGGCCATTATTGGTTCAATGAGAGGAATGCTATTGCAGGAGTTCAGGAATTCTAGAACCGCTTTATCAGTGGGACTGTCAGGAGAAGTGATAGCTACATTCCAGGTAAGGCCTACCCTAGTAGAAGACCTTAAGCAGGATCAGGTGAAAGACCCTGACCTTCAGAAAATTGCTGATGATGTAAGTAAAGGAATCAAAGTTGACTTTCAATTGAGAGCAGATAATGTGCTAGAGAAGGAGGGAAGAATATGTGTGCCTAGTAAGCTACAGCTTAAGCAAGCCATTATGGAGGAAGCACACAGTTCTGCTTATGCTATGCATCCAGATGTATAGAACTTTGAAGAGATCTTACTGGTGGCCTAGGATGAAGAGAGATATAGCAGAATATGTGGATTGATGTATAGTCTGTCGACAAGTGAAACCTGAGAGACAAAGACCAGCAGGATTACTCAATCCACTCCTAGTGCCTAAGTGGAGGTGGGAGCATGTGACAATGGACTTCCTGTTTGGATTACCTAGGACGCCCTTAGGATATGATGGTATTTGGGTAATAGTCGATAGACTAACCAAGACGGCCAAGTTTATACCAGTAAAAGTTACTTTTACACTAGACCGTCTAGCTAAGATTTATGTGAATAGGATAATCAGTCAATATGGAGCCCTAGTATCGATAGTGTCAGATCGAGACTCGAGGTTACTTCAAAATTTTGGCCTAGTTTACAGAAGGCTATGGGCACTGAATTGCATTTTAGTACGGATTTTCATCCACAAATAGATGAACAGTCGGAAAGAACTATATAGACACTGGAAGATATGTTAAGAGCTTGTGTATTACAATCAAAGGAAGTTGGGATACACATTTACCGTTGATTGAATTTGCATATAACAAAAGCTACCATTCTAGTATCGGAATGGCTCCCTATGAAGCGTTGTACGGTCGACCTTGCAGAACCCTAGTATGTTGGAACGAAGTCAGAAAACGAAAATTATTGGGTCCAGAATTAGTTCAACAAACAATAGAGAATGTGGAGCTTATCAGGGATAATCTTAAGGCAGCCCGCGATAGACAGAAGAGCTATGCTGACAAACGAAGAAAAGAACTAGAATTTGAAGTCGAAGATCGGGTATTTCTTCGACTGTCCCTATGGAAAGGAATTCTTCGGCTCAGGAGAAAAGGAAAGTTAAGTCCACAATACATCGAAACATATGAAATTGTGGAACGAGTTGGTCCAGCAGCATATAGGTTGCAGTTGTCGATGAAGCTAACTCGTATTCATGACGTATTTCATGTGTCAATGTTAAGGAAATACGTGCCCGATCCTATGCACATACTAGCAGCACAACCAGTACAGCTCAAGGAAGATTTATCTTATGAGGAAGAGGCCATCTAGATTTTAGACAAGAAAGACCAGGTACTCAGAAGTAAGGCGATTCCTTTGGTGAAGGTGCTATGGCGTAATCATGGAATCGAGAAAGCTACCTGGAAACTTGAAGAACAAATGAGAAAGAAATATCCCCAACTTTTCAAATGACATATCAGGTAAATTTCGAGGACGAAATTTCTTTAAGGGGGAAGTGAATGTAAACCCCGAACTCTAAGTTTCCTAGATAAGCATGTCTAGTTAAGGGAATGTTGTATTAAATACTTAACAATTGGAAATCTATATTTATTTATAGGAGTTGTGGAGAAAGGAAAAGAAAAACATATTAAATGAGGAAGCTCATTTATTGGTTTGGCTGGAGGCACTAAGTATGGGGTGACGTGGCAGTTTAATCCTTGAACTCGGAAGGCGATAGGAAGATAAAAAGGAAGAAGAATTTCAAAAGCTTGGTTTCGGCAATTGGCATGAGCAAATTTAGTGAAATTGGTGCCATTTGAAAGCTAGGAGAATCTAGTTTTCGAGGTTGTCTTGTTGAAGAAAGATTGTAGGAGGAGAAAAACAAGAAGTGAAGAATTTGCAGAGGAGGCAGAATCTTGTATTAATCAGGGCTTGAGGTGAAGATTGGAAGCTCCAGGCCAAACTATAAGGAATTTTCAGCTGAAATTTTAAGGTAAGAAAGTTACTTAATTCTAAACAAGTTTGTAGAAGGAAGTGTCTTGAAAAGAGTTCTGGATTTTGAGTTATGAATTTTTGAAGTTGAAACAGAGAATCTGTGTAGAAGTAGACAGTTGCTTGGGAAGAACATGAAACAACTCACTGTGGAGAGCGAGAGCGAGATGAGGAGGATAAGGATCTCGCTTAGGATGATAATCTCGCTGATTTTGTGATGAGAATCTCGCTCGAAAAGGAAATCTCACTAGAAATGTGGGTTGAATCTCATTGGTGAGGAAGCAAAGCTTGTTAGAGGAGGTGAGTATCGCTAGGATGAAATTTTTGCTAGGAAAAGCTTGATCTTGCTCATGATGAGGATCTCGCTCATGAGGATGAATTCACTCATGATTATTATCTCGCTAGTAATGTTGTCTTTGTTGATGAAAGTTCCATTAGTAAATGAACTATTTGAGTTATTTTGCTAAGAATTCTAAGTTGTTTAATCGGGAATTATGTCCTTTTAGGCCAAGAAGAGCTAGGAGAGACGTATAAACCGTTAAGAGCCCGACGAGCTGTGAGTGACTAAGTGAACTTAATGTTTTTTATACTTATGCATATAAGGCCAAGTAAGTTACAGTGATGTTAATGGTGAATTTATACTCCCTCAAGCAACAAATGGTTAATGAATAACTTAATGTATCTTCCCCGACTTGTATATGTTTAACACAGGCCAAGGTATGTTGTGAAATCATTACAAAAGTTAAGTTTCTAATATTGAAAATGCATCCTAGAGGAAGGCTATGATAGAATGAGTTCTTGTGTAAATGACATGCAATGAAACTTAATTTGATGCTACGAAATAACCCAATACTGAAGGACATGGAGAAGGTATCTGGGTAATAGTACCTAAGGTATTGACGGTACTTAGAAAACTCTATGTGCACGTAGGTAGTTCTGAATGAGAGGCCGAAGTATGGGTCTTCTAGGCCATACACCACCAAAGGGAGGCTGAAGTATGGGTCTCTTGGCCAGTAATAGACGTTGGGAGCTAGAGCGTTGTAGGCTCGTTCTCAACTAAGGAATAATGATGTTTGATGATGTCCAAGAATGGTTTAAAGCTATATTTAGATAAAGTTGCTTGAGATACTCATCAGTATACTTACATGTTTATAGTGATTTAATGCATAATGTAATATGATTCTATAGTCACTCACTGGGCTACCAGCTCACAGATTTCTTGTGTTTTCCATTTACAGGTAGCGGTCAGATTCCTCAAGGTTGATCCTATTGCTACTTGCCACTGAAAGACCCGACTTATTAAGAAGACTTAGGTTTTATGTACACATGTTTTGAGAGGGACTAGGGCTTTGTTAGAGATGTTTGGGCCCAACTGTAAAAATTTCTTCCGTAGATGTTATGTCATGGCTGTATGCATGTGTTTATATAATCTTACGTAGGACCGTAAGGAGGCATGCTGTATGCATACATTATTAATGTTAAACAGGTTGGCATTTGGATTAGAAGGCTAAAGTGGTGAGTGCTGGCGGTAAGGCTAGTAACTACCATGGTCATATCCTCTTTCAGATTTAAAGGATAATCTGGGAGGGGGTGTGACACTAAACTCTTTAGTCAAGGGATCCACCATCCATTAACTGCCAGACACTTCACTAAAGACCGACAGCTTAACTCTTCTTACTACAAATATATTATGTGTCCATCTTAACTAATCAACAGTGCGATAACCCTTCACAGATCGCTCGTAAGTATAGCTTGGCCAATAACCATTATGCCCCTGTAGTTACATTTAACTCCTTAAGTACCACTGATCCCTTTAATGAACATAAGTCATAGTCCTACTATGACTGAGTCCTTTCTTCCAAAGAGAAGCTGTGACCACTATGTTCAAGCCCCGAAATCAGCCCTTAAGGGAGCAATCTATCTACTTACCCCTGCTTTGGGGAAGGAGTGAATTCCATCTTATGTAATTGAGTTCTCAGCTCCCAAATTAAACAAGACCCTAAAAAGGTAGGCATGTTGAGTTGGCAATCTGGCCACTCTCATCCATACTAATCAAAGGACTGCCCTCAAAGAAAGGAGTTTCCAAAACACTCAGGATTGAGGTCATGTCACCTATGGTTGTTTAGATGAGATGTAAGTCTCCAGTATCAATAGCATTATATATAGAGATGAATCATCTCGTGGTCCGGTCTTATACAAACTCTTTATATAGGACACCCCCGCTCGCATGTCTCCACATGAATGGTCAGGATCTACCATCTGTAGTAATTTATAACACTTACAAACCTTTACAAAGCGAGCCGTATCCGTAGTTTCACCAAGATTAGGTATCCCACCTTAATCCTTATACTACATACCTATTTTGGTTATCCTTAAGGCATGATCCACTTGTATATCTCATACACATGCTTAAGTTTATATACGATAACCATGGAGCTTTGTTTATTAGATATGAGTAAATGCCAAAATGAAAAACTCTTATTTTATTCATAAACAAAGTGTATAATTACAAACAACGAGACTCTGAGAGAATTAGGACACCAATCCCAAAAATCTCCCACTTGTTCTATGCCTCAGGAGACTAATGTATAATACAATAGAAATACATGTACAATATACATAAACTAGAACATACCTTAGTATCATCTCCCACTTGTCTTAGACAAGATGTCGCATGTCCCACAGACCTAGACTCTCCAGGTGACCCTCGAACACTTTAACTGTGAGAGCCTTTGTAAAGGGATCAACAACGTTGTGCTCCGACAAGATCTTCGTGACTATCACTGTTGGACAGGTACCAGCACGCAGCGGAAGTGACGAGGATCGATAAGCACTCTAATTCATTAATTTTGGTAGAAAAGAAACATGATCAAATAGAATTTAATGGGTTTCAAGACATACCTTTGAAGAACCGTTGAAATCTTGATTTCCAGCTACTAATTCCTCCAAATCTTTGTACAGACCACTACAAGATCTTCCCTACTATTCTCTTGGTGCTCTAGATTGAGTTGTGGGACTTAAAATAAGCTGGAATCAAAGGGAATTTGGAGAATGCTTATTGCAACAACTCAAAATGAAGAACACCTTCTTTCATGAATTTTCAGCTAAAATTCTTTCGGTTGCATCACTTCAACTTCATTTCAATCTCTTCAATATATTGCAGATTATCATGTAAAGAGATTTTTTGCATGGGATGTAGCTCATGCTTGGAGTTATTGAAGCTTGAAAGTAATGGGTTCTTTGTGAGCAAGTTGAAGATGAAGATGAAAAATCCAATTTTTCATTTTTGTGTTTTTCTATTTTCAAAATCCAATTTTGATTCCAAAATCATATTTTATTTCTAAAATAAAAATTTATTAATTTTACAAAATTAATTTCATAAATTAATTTTCTTAATAAAATTAATAAATAATTATTTAAACAATTTAAACAATTCTAATTAATTTAATATCAAATATTAAATTAATTTTTACACAATTCCATCTTCAAATATTTAAATCATATTTAAATATTATTTCTCCAATTGCATTTAATTCTAATTTGAACACTTCAAATTAACTTATCACACTATTCTAGAACTAATCCATTTACGAGCTGGTAGGGGGACCTCGCGGACCTACAGATCATGGGCTCCAACGATCCGAGGTTAATCAGCTAAACTCATTAGACCGATTGAACCCCTATTCGTTAACTAATGGGTGATTCCACTAAAGCCCATAGCCGAACTCCCCTCATTATAGATATATTATGTTCACTTGATATAATCATGATTAGTAAGTTAACCCTTCACAGGCTACTCGTAATAACGGCTAGGTCGAATCTCTGTTTTACCCCCGAAATTACCTCCTGTTCCTTAAGTTCCACTGATCCCCTAATGAACAATTGATATGTGATCCAATCAACAAATTGAATCCCTCTTAGGCCAATGAGAGAGTGAGGCCTCTTGTTCAAGACCCAAAATCATCACTTGAAGGGAACAACCTTTCTACTATCCCTAATCGGGTAGGAGTGAATTCCGTCTTGCACCCTATGTCCTCAGCTATTCATTCGGTCTTATCCCTAAAATGGTAAGCTTATTGAGCAGAGGCAGTTGGTCTACTCTTACTATTTGCATATCAAAGGATAATCCTGAACAAACAGGAGTTCATAGTTAGTTCAGGATTAAGGTTAAGTTACCTAAGTCATCACTTTGAAATAGTCAGTCTTAAACAGTAAACAACGTTATAAAGTAAGAGTGACTGGTTTTGTGGTTCTATCTTGCACAAAACTCATTTACACAGGACACCCCCACTTCTCATGTCTCCACATGAACGAATTAGGCTCACTTCGTTTGTAGCATTTTACAACTCTTTGTAACAACTACAGAGTAGGCTGCATCCAATAGTGTTACCAGAATAAGGTACCCAACCTTATTCATATACTATAGATCATTTTGACTATTTACTCGAATCTGATCCACTTGTATACATAAAGTTCAAGTTCTCATGTAATAGTCAAGTGACTTTGGTTTATTGGATTTCTAAAAAACAATATATTCAATAACAACTTTATTGAATTTTTAGAATAAGTTCTATTGTTTACAACCATGAGTTTTAAGACATAAAACCCAACAGTATCCTTATGTACTTGAGCATGACAACAGGTGAGAAAGTTTCCTCATAGTCAACTCCCTCGACCTGGGTAATAACCCTTTGCCACGAGTCTAGCGTTAAAGATTCGCACCTTTCCATCTACACCTCTCTTTCGCTTATAGACCCACTTACATCCAATAGGTCTTACCTCATCAGGTGGATCCACAAACTCCCAGACGTTATTGAAGTACATAGACTCCATCTCCTAGTTCATGGCTTTAATCCATTCATCTTTGTCAACATCCTCCATTGCTTTCTTAAAAGACAATGGATCCTCGACCCGATCATTAGAAATGACGTTCTAGGCTTCAGTCAAACCCATGTAGCGATCCGGTGGGTTCATAACCCTCCTACTACGTCGAGGCAGTCTCAACTCTTAAGCTGGTTGACTAGATGTACCAACCTCAACAACTCTTATTGATCTATCGGCTTGTTCAACAACTCTTGTTGAACCCTCAGTAGTCTCAGTCTCACTAGAAATCTCACATAAAACGAGCTTATTTCGTGGCTTATGATCCCTCATATGGTCTTCTTCCAAGAAGATAACATTTGTAGAAACAAACACTTTGTTCTCACTCAGATCATAGAAGTATTCACCTCTCGTTTCCTTGGGATGGCCTACAAAAAAGCAAACTTTCGAACGCGGTTCCAACTTCTTTGGGTTAGTCATAAGCACATGTGCCAGACACCCTCAAATCCTGAAGTGGCGTAAAATACCTTTACGGTCTCTCCACAACTCAAAAGGTATTTCAGAAATACTTTTCGAGGGAATGTTGTTCAGAATATAGCATGCAGTCTCCACTGAAAAACCACAAAACGAGTTTGGAAGATTAGCATAATTCATCATAGACTGAACCATGTCCAACAAGGTTCTATATCTCATTTCTGATACACCATTCTACTGAGGTGTACCTGGGGTCGAGAGTTAGGACGCAATCCTATGTTCTATCATATAGTTATGGAATTGGAGGTCCATATACTTTCTACCACGATCAGATCGTAGTGTTTTTATCTTTTTACCTAACAAGTTTTCACCTTCAGCCTTATACTCCTTGAACTTGTCAAGGGCTTCAGACTTATGTTGCGTTAGGTAGAGATACTCATACCTTGAATAATCATCTATGAAGGAGATGAAATATTCATATCCACCTCGAGCCCTAACACTCATCGGACCATAGAGGTCTGAATGTACAAGCTCCAAGGCTTCCTTGGCTCTGTAACCTCTTCCAGTAAAAAGTCATTTGGTCATCTTGCCTTCGAGACATGATTCACACACCAACAAGGAGTTTTCTTCTAAACTCTTTAGAAGTCCACTTTTCACCAACTGCTTAATCCTATTGAGGTTGATGTGACCTAACCTTATATGCCAAATATGGTCGTTTTTCTTAGAGGAAACCTTTGGTCTTTTAGCTGTTGTCGCTATACTGAACGTTTCAGTGTTAAACAAGGCTTTTGTGACTAACGACCTTAGTACATACTGAAGAAACTCTTAAACAAGAGTATCCATGAGTGCGTTCGGATCTTTCCTATTTCATTGTGATCGAATTACCACACACACATTTTAACAAATAGGTATGCAAATTAACACTAATTAATGACATGCTTTCAAAAATAAAATACAAGAGATTGAGTTCACATACCAGTTGAAGACTGTCTTCACTTCGAACTCAATCCAGCGGAAGCTAACCTCTCTACATTCTTTATCGCCTAGCAAACAGTCGACTACAAGCAGCACGATCGTCT
Source organism: Benincasa hispida (assembly GCF_027475165.1). Taxonomy (NCBI): domain Eukaryota; kingdom Viridiplantae; phylum Streptophyta; class Magnoliopsida; order Cucurbitales; family Cucurbitaceae; genus Benincasa; species Benincasa hispida. The sequence continues at coordinate 13,970,855 of NC_143482.1, forward strand.
ACACGAACGACAGCACATGAACAAGCAGAAGTGGGGATGACACCACCACTTAGAGCCCTTGGTATTCTCGGAGTGAGAATCCAAAGAAAGGGATGATCGTGTAAAGCGACAAACAAGTGGGAGAAGGCTATTGTATAGCGGATGCTTATCGTTTAGAGAAAGCTACACGATGCGTATGTTTTACTAAGCGATCGTCCAGTAATTAGTAAACGATCGTTTAGAAAACTCGGTACGCTAAGCGATCATTTAGAAAAGCTGAGCGATTGTTTAGTACGCGAGGCGATCGTTTAGGCGATAAGGCACTATCGTATAGGCTCTCAGCTAAACGATTGATATGTTTTCACACCTTGAACGATTTTTTTGAACTCTTTGCAAAATGAAACCAATTTTCATTTTATTCTTCAGTTACAATAACCGAATATGATTTTCCCACTAATGCACGATTGAGGATAAGTTTCCGGCCAATTATCACATAATTAACCAATTAATTAATAAATGAATATAATCATATTATATTCTTAACCAATAGTTTGATATCATATATCTACTATAGTAATTTCTCCTCCACTTGATATAAATCATATTTATATCTAATTTCCTCCAAAATAATGTATTTCATACATTTACTCAATTACATCATATATAATTAACCAATTCAATTATATCATATATAATCAAACTCCCTTTTGTCAATTTAAACATTTCAAACTAACCTAAAAACTGATTTTCGACTTTATCCAAGCTACCTAGAAGACCTTATGGACCTGTGGCTCGAAGCTCCAACGGTACTTGAATAGCTGACTAAACTCTTTAGCCACGAGATCCACCATCCGTTAACTGTCAGGCATTCCATTAAAGACTAACAGCTGAACTCTTCTTACCACAAATATATTTCTATGTCCATCGGATATAACCAATCATGAGTACAATGACCCTTCACAGATGCTTGTAAGTACAGCTAGGCCAATTTACCGCTTTGCCCCTGTAGTTACATCTCACTTCTTAAGTACCAATGATTCCTCTAATGAACAATACAACATAGTTCAACTATGTGTGAATACCTCTCGGGCCAAGAGAAGGTGTGTGGCGCCACATCGTTCAAGCCTTGGAATCAGCCCTTAAGGGAGCTATCTATCTACTTGCTCTTGCTTCGGGGAAGGAGTGAATTCCATTTTGTGTAGCTGAGTTTCCAGCTCCCAAATCAGACGAATTCCCAAAATTGTAGGTTTAAGTCGGCGACCTGACCACTCACACCCATACAAATCAAAGAACCGCCTTCAATGGCAGGAGTTCGCAACTCACTCAGGATTGATGTCATGTTACTTATGGTCATTCTAGTGAAGTGAAGTCTCTGTCATGAACGGTGTTATATAACGAGACGTTAACACTTCGTGGTCAGGTCTTATACAAACTCTTTGTATAGGACGCTCCCGCTCTCATGCCCCTACATGAATGATGAGGATCAGACCATCTGTGACAAGTCACAACACTTGTGATCATTCCACAAAGCGAGTCACATCTGTAGCGTTACCAGGATAAGGTTTCCCTCTTATATCCATATACTATAGACCATTTTGGTTATCATTCAAGACATGATCCACTTCTATGTTAGCACATACATGCTTAAATTACATACTGATAACCAGGGATTTTATGTTGATTGGTTTATGGTAAAGCAAATAAAACAAACAATTGAGCAAAATCAAGATGTGAAGTAAAATATCATATATTATACAACACAAGCGTTCGTACGAACTATTTACAAACTACAAGACACGTGACTTTAGGGTATCAACCCCAACACATACAATTTACTTTCCATTGAATCAAAACCAATCTCCATTCCATTCTTGAAAATAAACACTTTATTCTCAGAAAAGAAGACGGTATACCTTTGTTCAATGAGACAAGAAGCCGAGATTAAGTTCCTCTTGATATGAGAAACTACAAAAATATCATCCAGTAACAGATAACGTTTCTTGTCCAAAAATAACTTTAGTCTGCCTATAGCCAAAGCTGAAACAACCTTACTAGTACCGACTCGAAGAGTCATCTCTCCCTGTGGCAACGTTTGCCAGGAACTAAATCCTTGGTAAGAGGAACTAACATGATTGGTAGCACCCGAATCAAGGATCTAGGCAAACCATCATTCTCTACCAAACACGTCTCCAAGACCAATAAATCACATTTATTGTCTTTAGAATCCTCCTCTTTTGGAGAGTAGTGGGATCTGTATTAGAACCTAAATAATCTCCAAGTTGTATTTTAGAGAACACTTCTCTTCCATGAACCTCAATAGAGTTAGCAACAATTGCTTCCTCTTCTTGGAGTTTAACTTGAGAACTGACACTACTGGTTTTGTCATCCATCCCTTTGTGCTCGAAAAGTAAGAACTGACGCTCAAACAAATCTTGCAACGAGTCCGTGATCTCACGCACAATAACCATTTCTCAACCCTTTTGGCCAATACATCATGCTAGCCAAAATGTGAAGTCGAGCCAATGAATTAGCCTTCATCCACACCTCATATATATTACGAACACTTCGTGGTGCATCAAAGGTTAGAACTTGAGGACATTCCTCAACCATGACAAATTCGAGGTCGTTTGCCATGAACAACGTTTTACACGACTCTTTCCATTGTATGTAATTGGTCAAATTAAAGGCATTAAATGGAAATACAAACAAGTTACTGAAAACAAAAACACATTGACCTACATTACGTTTTAAGCAAATACCCGTTGAAAAATAAACAACATCCAATAATGTTTAGCAAAACTAACATGAACCTCATGTGACATCTAATTTTGCAATGACGCTTCAAAGATTTAGAACAAAAGTCATCGAAGGGAGGTCAATTATCACTCCTCTGAATTGACAAGTTCTCAACTAGTCATTAATACCAGAACAACTCTTGCTCCTATAACGATTAACCATAATTGATTTGGTCAAGAAATCATCAACTTACTGAACAATCTCTCGTAAGTGTGACCCGCCATTTTAGGTCCTAGAAGTCCGCCCCAAGTAGCCAATCGAAGGGAAAAAATCTGTTTGGGGCAAAATCTAAAGCAACTGTATCCATTTCTGGAGTTCACCTTGATCTTGACCAACTACAAAAAATCCATCCGAAGGGGGATGCTCCTAGGGTACCACGAGGGAGTACAGAATGATCTCATGGTGTGAACCAATGACAGACCGTAGGATGTCTTGACACACACCCTTCACCCACTACTATAAACACTCTCTCTATCCACCTTGATATTGATTCATGCAAACAACATCCGAAGGGGGATGCTCCCAGGGCACCACGAGGCCAAGAATGAATCTCACGATGTGAACATTCAGGGAGAAACATGAGTGAAATCATTGACATATCAGATACATCTCTTCCTCCCACTGAGTATTTTATAACATAGTGTTTAGTTTACTTAGAAAAAACACGGCTAAGAATTTTAACTAAGTCACTTGTTAGGTTTTCCCAAGAGTAACTTTTACCTTGGATAGTTGAAACAACTTTTGATCATCATCCATTAAACTCTTTAACGAAATCTTTAACCAACTATTGCATGCTTGCAGAAAATCTATCTAATTCATCTTTCCAGGTAGATTCCCAGGTAGAGGTGTTCCGTTTCCATCAGCTTACGAACCCCAGCCTAGACAGAACTCGACTTAGACAAAAACTCCCTTATAGATAGATTTAATACAATTTTAATCTTTTATGCCAATCAATTTAATCCTATTAAACAGATTTAAAAAGATTAAACTAGGTTGCTAATCCCATTAAAACCTTTGAACTTAGGTCTATCTCAATCCAATTTTAAAACCCTTTTAAAACATGAGTTCACCCTAAGTCCGCATGCAACTCTTTTTTATTGATTTTAGTTCTAATTTCTATTATAACACTTATAACTGGAAACAACCAAAAATGAACGCAACACTAAGCAAACACATGAAAGACATTCATAACGCTTATAAACAGCCTAAGTGTTGTTCATTTATTACTACTTTTTATATGACTATTATACAAACAAGCAACGAATCAAGCAAAACATGCTTCCATTCACCCTTATACTATCACGCTTATAATATAAAGATGATGCATGATAATGCTTACTACATGCCAAAATATAACTCTTATATTTCATAATACACGCGCATGCATTCATGTAATTTCTTCATACAATATTATAACACTTATAATACATGATGCATGAATAATGGCACAACCTAAGATGGGTTTTAAATCTATATGTCAAACACTTTGCCATATAAACCCCATACATCACATGTATAATAAACAAATGTTGATGAATCGGGTAAAATTGCCTCAAAATCCCGATGATGTAAAATTAGGCGAACGTAATATGCGATGCATGTCTTAGGTTATGCGTTTATACTCATGCATCGGTAGTCATGCGTTGGAATGGGAAATATGCGTTGATCTCTTATGCAATGACCATGCGTTCCTGTACAATTTTTCTTGTGCTCTCGCCAAGTATAATGCGAACGCAAGTTTCTCAGGTGATCTAAGGTCGAACTCAGGGACTTGTAGCTAAATGTTATGCAGTGATGTATTTGCGGCGGATGAATAAAAGAATGATGGGGGTTATAAGCTAAGCACTACTTCTACTCCTAACAGACAAAACAGTGGGAATATGACTGAGAGGTGGAGACACAACAACTGTTGACGCATAGTAAAATGCATGGAAAAACAGATAAAATGTGAGGATGTCTTCATTGCAACACTGAGCTTGACCGCAAGGGCAACCCTAGCCAGCGCAAAGCTATGCGATCATGCTACACACACTTGTGCCTAATTCTAGAATGCATGCGATGTATATGTGATAGTGTCGAGAAGCATATTTCTAAGCCTCCATAACCCGCTCACGTGCTCTCACACATAAGTGTGATGAACACATACCACCGTATCCTACTTCTGGATGCGTGCAATATCCTATCCATAGGGTGCATACATTGTGTAATAGCAAAAAGAGCTTATTCCTAAGTTCCCCATTCTTGTTTATGCGATCCAATCCGCTCTCTTAAGTCTTAGATTTGGTTTTTAGACTACTCTCCCAAGTATGCCTGAATGATGAATGATGCGCTCATAAGACAAGGTAATCACATAAACCTGGCTAACGTAAGATTATTCCTATATCTAGTGAACACTTGCTTACATTGCTTAATGCGACCAACCACTTATCCTCCCAGGTAGTTAGTTGCTGCTGATTTTACTCATAGACAAGCATTGTGTCCGCTTATAGACAAGCGTTGCTACAACTTCACACTAAGCAAATAAGGTTTTCTCACAACACTCACGCAACGCACACCTCCCGCTGGTTTGCTACATGCTTCATATTCCTATGCCGCATGATTAAGTATGCGATACTCTAATAGTCTTACCCAATGATGCAATGAAAGTTGAGGATGCTAAGTAAATGAAGATAGAGATGGAATTGAAGGAAATATAGAAATGCATTGATCACAAAATGTATTAATTCCTTAAGCCAAAATGTAATACAGTACAAGGAAAGAAGAGAAATGGAAGGACCAGTTGGAAGTAATGTCTTGCTTCCAGCAGATGTGTGTCAAGGCTGCCGGTGGTACCATGGATGGGCGGTGGAGCATACTCTCTCGAGCTCTAACTCCAGCGAAGGCTCCGATCGTCACTCGGAATGGATGAAGGAGATGAAGAACTCTCAAGCTATCTTCTCATGCTTTGGTCTGGATCACAAGGATCCACCCTAAGGCAGGGAGCCTCAGGCAAAAAACCTTGGATGACTTGAAATTATGCTCAACGGCTTCTATTTATAGAGTTGGATCGCCGACAACATTAATGAACCTGATCTGATTCTGACATTCGCGGCGCGATGGTTCTTTTTTGAATCTCTACTGCTAACGGTGTGGTAGGTGGAATGTCAACATCACCTTTTGATAATCCCAATGTATGCATTCATGCTTTCATTCCACTAACCTTGCATTCATCCCTCTATTATGGTTATCATTATATAGCCGCAATCTCTCTGCGATGACCACATTTGCTTGATGACCGCAACTTCTATGCGATGACCGCATTCGTTTGACGACCGCAACTTTAATGCGATGGACGATGCGGTCGATGGCCGCAACATCCATGCATTGAACGTATGCGTTCACTTCTGCAATGGAGAGATTCCCCGTATGTGGTCGTCTTTGCGATAGCCTGACTTTCGCGTATGCGTCCGCTTCCTACGTTAGCTACAAAGATAGACAATTGAACGCATAATAACGTATAATAGTGGGTTAGCCGAGATTCTTAATGCTGATCGACGCAAACTCGTTTTCTCATGAATTTCTAACATAATCGCTGCATATTTTATTTAACAGCCCTCATAATTCTATGTAAAAGGCCTATAATGACATTCATTTCTACCCGTCATCAAATCCTCAAAACAAGCTAACTATTACAAAAACAAGGAGTCTCCGGTTCAAACAGGCGAACTGGGTCTTGAACCGTCCAGGCGAAGCAACGTGTCTCCACTGATTGTGCACCAAACACCCCGTGATCATCTACACAAAAGAACAAACGCTTTGCTCAATCGTTTACCAATGCTCCCAGAGCTAAATGATCTTTTAGTAACTCGTATACCTTTTACTATGTGATCAAGCATGAGGTATGCGATCGTCTAGCGCACTACGCACAACGCAAGCCTTATATGATCATCTAAACAACTACGATGCGATGAACACGATCGTCTAAACGATCGCTGAGCGAACACCTTCGTCTAAACGATGAGCATCAAATGCTTCCACTATGATTGTTTACCTCTAGCGTCTCCGCGATTGGGCAACCAACGCTACGTGATAAAGTAAACGGTTTACCCCATCGTTTAGAATTAGCTAAACGATCATTTAGTAAATACTACATGATCGTATAGAAAAATCTACACGATCGTTTAGTTAAATCTCAACGATTATTTACCTAAGGCTACACGATACGACCAACTCTTGGTCTTCTTCTTCGTTAAGAACCGTATCTCCATGCTTCAAAACTTCATCAAGAACGACTCGACTAACTCAAACTCTTTGAATTACAGACTCAATAGCATGTTAATTACACTAAAAAACATAGGGGCCCTTACAAATTAACACTTTGTAATTTAAAGAAAGCTTTAAACAGAGGAAATTAAACTCGTAAGCATTCATCAACACCATCCACAAACGCATTTAACAATTAAACACAATGCAGAAAACCCACCATGATGTAAAAGAAGTTCGAAACATCAGTGAAATTTGGAATATCAAAACAACCTAGCTCTGATACCAATTGAAAGAAATTGGACATGAGGATTTCCATGAGCAACAGAATGATTGTTCCAAATTTCAATCATATATGAATATTCACAATTACAGTACACAAACGGAAACAATAGGCTATGCACAAAACCAAAATTATAGTATACTTTACTCTACGATCAAAGGAAAGAATACACATACCTTTGAAGACTCATCTTCAAGACCCTTGATCACGAACGCTCGTTCACAACAACACAGCAACACACGAACGCACGAACTCTACGACCTGTACACTGCACGATCACAATGAACACGAACATTGCGATCCTCAAGTCACGAACACCTTGAACACTGTAGGAATGTATCATCAACAGTGGAAGCAACAAGGATCATTTAAGCACTCTAATTTATTAATTTTGGCAAAATATAAAGCATGCTTTTGCAGAAAACAAGTGAGTTTCATGACATACCTTTGTAAAACCTCTTCAAAGCTCGATCTCTAACTGCAATCTTCTCCGAATCTTGTTGCAGACCACCTCAAGATCTTCCCCACTATTCTCTTGGTGGTCTAGATTGAGTTTTGGGAATCAAAACAAGCATGAATCAAGGGATGATGGAGAATTGCTTACAACAACAATCTTGTTGAAGAAACTTTCTTCAGGATGAATTTTCTCTAAAATTCTCTCTTGATTACATCCTCGAAGTTCACTCCAAACTCTTCAATAGATTGCAAACCATCATGCAAGGAAGAGAGTTGCATGAGTTGCAGCTCATGCTTGAAGTAACACAAGGCAATGGTGATGGATTTTGTGTGAGCAAGTAGAAGATGGACAAGTTTTTCCATTTTGTGTATTATTTTTCCAATTTTCCAATTTTATCTCAAAATCAAAACTTGATTTTTTAAAATCCATTTTGATTTTAAAACTGAGAAAATTAATTTCATAAATTAATTTTTAAATAAAAGTAATTAATTTAATATCAAATATTAAATTAATTTTTACACATATCCATCTTAATATATTTAAATCATATTTAAATATAAAATTTTGTATTCCATTTAATTCTTAAATTAAACACGTAAATATATCTCATATAATTACGAATTCTCTTAATTCTAATTTGAACGTTTCAAATAAACTTATCACGCTATTTTAGAGCTAGTCCATTACGAGTTAGTAGGAGTACCTCGTGGACCTACAGATCATGGGCTCCAATGATTCAAGATTAATTGGCTAAACTCATTAGACCAGATTAATCCTCCATTCGTTAACTAATGAGTCACTCCACTAAAGTCCATAGTTGCACTCCCCTCACTGTAGATATATTATGTCTACATGATTTAACCATAATCAGCAAGTCGACCCTTCATAGGTTGTTCGTAATGACGATTGGGTCAAATGTCTATTTTACCCCCGAGATTACGTCTTATTCCTCAAGTTTCTACTGATCCTCTAATGAAAAACTAGTTTCTACTGACCCAAGTGCTATCTGCAATGGGATAGATAATGCTTGCATCTAGCCATTTGATAATTTTCTTCTTGATGACCTCCTTCATTGCAGGGTTAAGTCTGCATTGATTTTCAATAGTTGCTTTGTGGTCGTCCTCAAGACGAATGTGGTGAATGCAGTACGCGGGGCTAATTCCTCTGATGTCAGCGAGCGTCCAGCCAATTGCTCGCATATGTTTCTTGATAATGTTCATCAACGCATTCTCTTGATCTGCATTGAGCGCAGAGGAAATTATCACTGGCAGCTTCTCATTCTGCCCCAGAAATGTGTACTTCAAATGTGTTGGTAGGGTCTTCAGTTCAAGTGTTGGTGGTTCCACCAGGGAAAGTTGCGTTGTTTTTCTTTCTTCTTTTGGATCTTCTTCTTGCATTGCGATCATTTCTTCTTCTTTGTTTGTTTTTGCCATGATCGCATTGCAGGCAGCTACAGATGCGTTGGCATCCTCTTCTTCACACTCATCATCAGACTTTTCTTCTTCAATCAAATTCAGGTCATCGTCAGAATCTTGTAGGTCTTCCTCATCCAGGAATTTCATGGCACGAATTATATTAAATTTGAGCTTCTGTCCATTTATGCTTAAAGTGATTTCTCCTTTGTGCACATCAATTTGAGCACAACCCGTTGATAGGAAAGGTCGCCCCAAAATGACTGGCACATCTTTGTCGGCCTCATAATCTAGGATGATGAAGTCAGCTGGCAAAATAAATTTATCAATTGTGATCAGCACATCTTTCACCTTACCTTCTGGATGAACTAGAGATCTGTCAGCCAATTGAAGAGTTACTGATGTGGGCACAAATTGCCCCACATTTAATTGTCTAAAAATTGACAGCGGCATCAAATTTATGCTGGCCCCCAAGTCACACAGGGCTTGCCCAATATAGAGTCCTCCTATGGAGCAAGAATAGTGAAGCTCCCAAGATCGCTCATCTTCGGTGGAATAATAGATTTGGAACTTTGCGTTAATGCCACCGTGGCAAATTTCCCAGTGCCTCTTTTCTTAGTCACCATGTCCTTCAGAAACTTGGCATAGGCAGACATTTCCTCAATCGCTTCACTGAAAGGAATGTTAACATGTAATTGCTTTAACATAGATAAGAAGCGTTGGAACTGTACCTCTTCGTTTTTCTTCTTTCTTAGCCTCTGAGGGAAAGGTGGTAACTGGACTTTCATGGTTCCCTTTTCATTTGACTTTGAGGTCAATGCAACCTCAGGTTCCACTGCTTCGTTCTCTCTTTCTTCTTCTTGCGTTTCGCAATCTCGGGCTTAGTTGCGATGGAAGTTGTTCTACACTGATCCTTCTTTTCTCCCTCCACAGTCTTCCAACTATATAATGTCACAACCTGACATTGCTCCTTACCTGATCCCCTTGGGTTGCGTGGAAGTTCGGTAGAACTTGGCAACGCCCTTTGCGGTCTACTTTTCAGCTCATTCATAATCTGGCCCATTTGCAATTCAAAGTTACAGATGAACGTAGCCTGAGTTTGAAGTACTGTCTCGTTTTTTTCTATATATTGCTTCAATAGGCTCTCGAGAGAGGAAGATTGCGTTGGTTGTTATGAGCTACTTGCTTAATTGCTCTGTTGACCATTGTTGCGTTGGAAGAATCCTGGTGGTCCTTCTTTTTGCGCCACAGATTGAAAATTTTGTTGTTGATTCATCTAAGCAAAATTGGGGTGGTTTCTCCACTGGCGTTGTAAGTGTTTGAAAAGGGATTATTCTTTACAAAATATACAGACTGTGGATTTTGCAGGCAATCTTCCATCACATGCCCATCACCGCAAGTCGCACACCTTGCGGTGTTTTGACTTATTGCGTTAATTTTCCCATCTTGCGGTGTTAGGCTGCTGATCGCCATTCCTTGAATCAAATTCATCATTGTGGTCATTTGGCTTTGTAATTAAACAATGGCACCGTTATTTGCATCAAAATCTTTGAGTCTTAATCTCTGGTCACTCTCCCGCCAGTCTTCATTATCCTTGGAGATGCGGTCCAGAATATTCTTCACCTCCTCGTAAGTTTTGTCAAGAAGACCACCAGTGGCTGCCGCATTACAGCGGTCTGTGAAGCAGGATTCAAACCATGGTAGAAAATTTCCATTTGAAGGCTGTCTGGTAGTTCATTATACGGACAATCTCGAACCAACCTTTTAAACCTCGCCCAAGCATCGCTGAGCGATTCATCCACATCTTGTTCAAAATTAGTAACAAGCTTTCTTCGTCTTGCGTTCTCGGCAGGTGGAAAATACTTTTTCATGAATTTCTTCACTACCTGCTCCCAAGAAGTAATATGTCCTGGTTCGAGCGAATAAGCCCATTTCCTAGCCTGATCACAAAGAGAAAATGGGAACAACCTTAGTCGAACTACTTTAGTAGAGATGTTCGGGAACACAAAAGTATTGCAGATTTTAATAAAACTTCGGAGGTGGGCATGCGGATCCTTGCCACGCCTTCCTCCGAATTGACCTGCAGTCTGGATCATCTGCACCATCTCCAGTTTCATCTCGAATCTTCTTTTGTTGAGGGCAGGCCTCATGATTCCCGGAGAGAAATCATAGAGGTTTGACGATGCATAGTCCCTAATAGGTCTATTGCGATCGTTTGCCAACAGAATCGAATTCGCCATGACATTATTATCATTTGGTGCTCCATTTCTAGGCTGCTCCGCAATCTCTTCTTTATCGGACTGTGGTTTCTGTTGGCGGTCTCGGAGTCTCCTTCGAAATGTTCTCTCAATCTCCAGGTCATAGTTCGCCAGAGATTGAGAGTCCTGCAAAGAAATCACAAAAATTACCGTTAACAACTATTTTGCTGAAGTCCCTGGCAACGGCGCCAAAAACTTGATGCGTTATTTTATGAATGGAAATATGGATGATATACATTGGTGGATTGCATTGTGCACTCAAGTTTCCCCAGCGGAATTCAAGTGTAAATTCCCCTGAGTTTCCTAGTAAGTCCAGGGTCGTACACAGAGACTTGTGAAAATAATTACGTTAGTAATATTTATGAAAACTTTGTGATAACCAAGTAAATAAATAAGTTTTGGGTGTGTTGTTGTGTTGATGAAAAAGAAGTAAATAAAGGCGGCGAATTTGAGAAAGATAGTTGCGTTGATGGATGCAATGAGTATGTGATGAATGGGTTGAGAAGATCTTTAGCTAGTGTTACTCGGGAATGCGTCAAACCTTACGATCATGTTACAACCATGCACAGCAAGTCATTTCTCAATGTAAATGCGATGCTCCTAAGTCTAGGACGCATGTGTTGAATGCAAAATGTCCATAGAGCTTATCTCTAAGTCTCTACTCTTGTCCTATGCGTTGATGCAAAATGCATGAAAGCAAGGTGACCGCATACAATCATATCTTATTGCTAAGATGCATGCGATTCGTTATTAACAAATAGTGCTCATTCCTAAGTGCCTATCTTCCATTTATGCGTTCTAATCTGGTTCTTCCAAACCTACATTCTGACATAACCTTCCCAAGTCTAGATCTTGTCCTTAGACTACCCTCCCGAGAATCTCTAATAGACGAATGAAGCATAAATAAACAAGATAATCGCAAAGATGAAGATTCCCTCATTATGCTAGCTAACTATTTCTCAACCCATTCAACTAATTTAGCTACTCATGCATAAATAACAGAGGGTGAACAGATATAGAGAAAAACATTCCATTCTTATAACTGAGTTGAGTACAAAATGACAATGGAAAATAAAGGTAGAGAGCGTGGTAGCAATTCCTTGCTGACCGAGGCTTTTTACACTGAATCTCTATTCTGATCTACAAATTTTTCTGCTTCTACAGGCATCGGCCCTCTCTCTGTCTTGGAGCTTCCGGTGCTTTCCCAAGCTTCTTGGAACGATCTACCGGCACACCTTCTTCCTCGCGTCCGCCTTAAAAATGGAAGAAAACTATGGACAGAGGCGTGAACTTTTAAAATGATGAAGTAATCGACTGCTTAACCCCTTCTCTGAAGAATGCACTTGGTATTTATAGAGTTTCCATGGTGAAAGGCGGCTTCTGTCTCCCGGTTGTACAGATGGGACAACTTTAATTCCTGATTGACGCACCAGATGATTGTTACCAATAAAGCTGAATGTACTTTGTGACCGTTATCAGCTGTTAACTTAATTTGGATCCGACTGTCATCAGCTTTCTGTCCCATCGCTCTTAATTATCCTTTCACCTGGATGCGCCCACCATGTTGTGCTGACCAAGTTGCGGTGATTCTTCTCGGGCGAATGTTTGCGAGCACGATCAACGCAAAGTCTTGTGGTGAAGTTGTGCTCGACCAATGTATTCCTACAATTGCAATCTCTGCATTGCGTTAACGCATTTTCTACACAAAAAATGTAAAGATCAACTGCTCCAATGCGTTGGACGCATGCGACCACAATATTATAGAATTTATTCTTAATGGACATAATTTAACATATTTCATCAACGCAATCCAACATTGTTTAAGAACTTAGTACCATGATAACATGCATTTCTACCTGTTATCACACCCCCAAATTTAAACAATGCTTGTCCTCAAGCATAAGCTAAAGATTCCTTTAGCAAGTTAACCACAAAGCTTTCTTTCCCTAGATTTCTTAAGGATACTTCGTTCAAATCCTATATGCCAGAATTTCCTTAAGTCTTATTCAAGTCTCTTCCTAAAATATTTCTAGGACTTAGGATATGAAAGCTTAACTTTCAAAAGGATTTTACGAAATTCCGGAACATCGCATGATTTATTTCAAAAGAAAATTTTCTTCCAAGGTGTCAAATGATTTTATCCTTGCACAAAAATTTTCTTCATTGCTATTTTTTTTTTGACCTTGTGCTGATCCAAGTGCCTTACCTTCATTTTGGCTTGCCCCCACGTGTGTCATGTGGACATCCAACTATGAGCAATGCACTCTTTCTCAGACGGATGACTGGTTACGGAAGGACTGTTTCGTCCGGGACGAGGTGGTACTTGTGATATTTCGGGCTCCGGTAGAAATTTCTCGATTTCAAAATGTATCCAAGTAATAAATGCCCAAGTTTCCTTTGGGTTTAGTTTGAGAAATTGAAAATTTAATGAATTGGTCAACAAATTCCTAGAATTTTAGGTGGAATGCCGCCAGGGGGACGATTGGGGCGTGGACATAAAGACCTCATACCGATTTGGCAGTAGAGTTGCGGTCATTGATTTATGCGTTGATCCTGGTGACTTACTTTCGTTTTGTTTTGCCCCCACGTGTGTCATGTGGACATCCAACTATGGGTAAGTGCCTTTCACAACTTAACTCTTATCAACATGGGTTTTCCATTGCGTTGACAGTGGAGTCGTTATTCAAATATTATAGATATATATATATATATATAAATATAATATATAAATATATATATATATATTATATAGCAAGGTCGAAAATAGCAAGGCAAGGTCATTATATAATAAATATATCACCCAAGGTCGAAAATAAATATCTCACCCCCAAATTTAAAATGCGGCAATGTCCTCAATGCCAAAAGAAATTAAAATAGGTCATGCTATGGTCATAGAATGCTTGTAAAGAGAGTTTGAAAGAAAACTAGCAAACCCCTAACTTCTAGAAATATTTCATGAGATGACTATTTTAAGACTAAGTTGACTCTAGTGTATACGAAAGAATAAAAGCATATTTTTCATCATTGAAATCATACTTGGCAAAGAAACAACATGCGGTGAACTACTAAATTTATCCACTTGGAAAATGATTCCGGTGATTAAGGAGGATGCGGTGATAAAACTTAAAATGCAATGGGATAGAGCAAAATTTGAAATAAAGATAAGGGAGAGTATGCCCCCAAATTTTTGCGTTGTCGCCCGCATTGTGTATTGATGCATCCATCCTTGCGGCGATCTTTGCTCCTGTAGATTGTGGTGATGGAATGAGATCATTTTCTTCTTCACAATCTTGTGCCTTAATCCTTGTAAACAGACAAAGAGAGGGTTAAATGATTTTAAAACAAAACAACAAGGTTTTTTTTTTTTTTAGAGAAATAAGTGAAATACTGATAATCGTAAAATAACGAAGGGTTAAATTTTAAGAGTTGAGTAAGGGATAGTTCGGGTTGTTCAACTTTGCGGAGACTGTTTTTGGCTGGAAATCTCCTCCGCAATGTGCCTTTATCCGTTGTCCATTAACTTTAAATGTGCGACTGCCATCCTCAGTGATCAGTTCCACCGCACCATGTGGAAATATTTCTTTGATGATGAAGGGACCGGACCAACGCGATTTCAATTTTTTCGGGAAGAGCCGCAATCTTGAATTGAAGAGTAAGACTTTTTACCCGACTCGAAGGTTTCTAGCGCATATGCATTTATCATGCCAGCGCTTGGTGCACTCTTTATAAATCTTCGCATTCTCATATGCGTTGACCCTCCATTCTTCTAGCTCGACCATCTGCAATTTTCGCTCTCCCCTTGCTTTCTTCAAATCAAAATTCAGTTTCTTGACCGCCTACAATGCTTTATACTCCAGCTCCAATGGCAAATGACACGCCTTGCCAAATACCAACGCATAGAGGGACATACCTATTGGTGTTTTAAATGCGGTCCAGTATGCCCATAACGCATCATCAAGCTTCATTGCCCCATCTTTCCGTGAAGGTTTTACTACCTTCTCAAGTATCAATTTAATTTCACGATTGGACACTTCAGCCTGGCCATTTCTTTGTGGATGGTATGCGGTGGCCACCTTATAGAGGATATTGTACTTGTGCAACAACTCCTTTATATTGTGATTGACAAAGTGTAATCCTTCATCACTGATGACGGCATGGAGAGTGCCAAAACGAGTGAAAATATTTTTCTTGAGGAACTGGGAGACTACCGCTGCATCACTTGCGGTGCATGTAATTGCCTCTACTCACTTGGAAACGTAATCGACGACCAATAAGATATAATGCTTGCCATGCGAAGGAGGGAATGGTCCCATGAAATCAATCCCCCAGACGTCAAATAATTCCAGCTCCAAGACAGTGTCCATTGGCATTGCGTTCTTCCATGAAATGTTGCCAGTGCGTTGACACCGATCACATTTCATTGTGTAGTCAGCAACATCTTTAAACAATGAAGGCCAAAAGAATCCACTTTGCAAAACTTTAGCTGTAGTACATTGCACTCCAAAGTGCCCTCCATATGGCGAATCGTGGCATTGTGACAATATGCGTTGTTGAGCGGCGTTTGGTACGCATAATCGAATGATTTGGTCTGCACCTCTTTTATATAGATTTGGCTCATCCCAATAATAATGTTTGCATTCATGCTTGAGCTTCTTCTATTGATGGTATGTGTAATCTTCAGGAAATTGTTCACAAGCCAAATAATTAACAATGTCCACATACCAGGGCAATTCTTCTATGTGGAATAGCTGCTCGTCCGGGAACACGACACTCACCTCAGATTCATTGTGGTCAACCTTAGGATTTTCCAATCTGGACAAGTGATCCGCAACTTGATTCTCTGTCCCTTTCTGATCAATTATCTTGATATCAAATTCTTGAAAGAGGAGAACCCATCTGATCAGCCTCGACTTTTCATCCTTCTTTGTCATCAAATATTTGATTGCCGAGTGATCAGTGTGAATGAGTACCTTGGTTCCCAATAGATATGCCCAGAATTTTTCCAACGCAAAAATCACAACCAGGAGTTATTTTTCAGTGGTAGTATAATTAATTTGAGCAGGGTGCAGAGTTTTACTCGCATATACGATGGGGTGCAAAATAGTTTTCTTCTTTTGCGCCAATGTGACTCCCATCGCATACTCGCTTGCGTCGCACATGATTTCGAGCAGCAGTGTCCAATCCGGCGCAATCAAGATGGACGTGGTAATCAGCGCATCTTTTGAAACTCGAAATGCGTTGAGGCAATTATTGTCAGACTTAAACTTTCTGTCCGCCTCTAACAACGCACTCGTGGTCGTGCAATCTTAGAAAAGTCTTTAACAAATCGTCTATAGAATCTAGCATGCCCCAAGAAGCTTCACACCACCTTCATGCTGGTTGGAGGTGGAAGCTTTTCAATTGTGTCGATCTTTGCTTTGTCAACCTCCAACCCTTCCTGGGAAACTTTGTGTCTCAACACTATACCCTTTTTCACCATGAAATGACATTTTTCCCAATTGAGAACCAGGTTCGTCTCTTCACATCTTTTCAGAATTTTCTCCAAATTGGCCAGGCAGACTTCATAAGTGTTCCCATAAATAGATAAGTTATCCATAAATATTTCCACTGAGTCCTCGAAAAAATCTGAAAAAGATCGCTATCATACACCTCTGGAATGTGCTCGGCGCATTGCAGAGGCCAAATGACATGCAACGAAAAGGGAATGTCCCATATGGGTAGGTGAATGTGGTCTTGTCTTGGTCTTCAGAAGCTATCATTATTTGATTATACCTGGCATATCCATCCAAGAAGCAGTATAAATCATTCCCTGCTAGTCTGTCTAGCATTTGATCAATGAATGGCAGAAGAAAGTGATCTTTCTTTGTGGTCGCATTCAATTGCGGTAGTCCATACATATGCGCCATTCAATGATGGATATTTGCAGTATTAATTCATTGTTCTCATTGGGGACTACCGTCATTTCACCCTTCTTCGGCGCACATTACACGGGGCTGACCCACGTGCTATCTGCAATGGGATAGATAATGCCCGCATCCAGCCATTTGATAATTTCCTTCTTGATGACCTTCTTCATCACAGGGTTAAGTCTGCATTGATTTTCAATAGTTGCTTTGTGGTCGTCCTCAAGATGAATATGGTGCATGCAGTACGCGGGGCTGATTCCTCTGATGTTAGCGAACGTCCAGCCAATTGATCACACATGTTTCTGTAGAATGCTCATCAATGCATTCTCTTAATTTGTATTGAGCGCAGAGGAAATTATCACTGACAGCTTCTCATTCTGCCCCAGAAATACGTACTTCATATGTGTTGGTAGGGTCTTCAGTTCAAGTGTTGGTGGTTCCACCAGGGAAGGTTGCGTTGTTTTTCTTTCTTCTTTTGGCTTTTCTTCTTACGTTGCGATCATTTCTTCTTCTTTGTTTGTTTTTGCCATGATCACATTGCAGGCAACACAAACTTTTCTTCTTCAATCAAATTCAGGTCATCGTCAAAATCTTATAGGTCTTCCTCATCCGGGAATTTTATGGCACAAATTATATTAAATTTTAGCTTCTGTCCGTTTATGCTCAAAGTGATTTCTCCCTTGTGCACATCAATTTGAACACGACTCGTTGATAGGAAAGGTTGCTTCAAAATGATGGGCATATCTTTGTCGGCCTCATAATCTAGGATGATGAAGTCAGCTGGCAAAATAAATTTATCAATTGTGATCAGCACATCCTTTACCTTACCTTCTGGATGAACCAGAGATCTGTCAGCCGATTGGAGAGTTACTGATATGGGCACAAGTTGCCCCACATTTAATTGTCTAAAAATTGACAGCGACATCAAATTTATGCTGGCCTCCAAGTCATACATTTGGTACTGTACCTCTTCGTTTTTCTTCTTTCTTAGCCTCTGAGGGAAAGGTGGTAACTGGACTTTCATGGTTCCCGTTTCATTTGACTTTGAGGTCGACACAACCTCAGGTTCCACTGCTTCGTTCTCTCTTTCTTCTTCTTGCGTTCTGCAATCTCGGGCTTAGTTGCGATGGAAGTTGTTCTACACTGATCCTTCTTTTCTCCCTCCACAGTCTTTCCACTGCGTAATGTCACAACCTAACATTGCTCCTTACCTGATCCCCCTGGGTTACGTGGAAGTTTGGTAGAACTTGGCAACGCCCCTTGCGGTCTACTTTTCAGCTCATTCGCAATCTAACCCATTTACAATTCAAGGTTGCGGATAGACGTAGCCTGAGTTTGAAGTACTATCTCGTTTTTCTCTATATATTGCTTCAATAAGCTCTCGAGAGAGGAAGATTGCGTTGGTTTTTGTGAGCTACTTACTTGATTACTCTGTTTATCGTTGTTGCTTTTGAAGAATCTTGGTGGTCCTTTTTGCGCCACAGATTGAAAATTTTGTTGTTGATTCTTCCAAGTAAAATTGGGGTGGTTTCTCCACCCGAGGTTGTATGTGTTTGAAAAGGGATTATTCTTTACAAAATATACAGACTGTGAATTTTGCGGGCAATCTTCCATCGCATGCCCATCATCGCAAGTCGCACACCTTGCTATGTTTTGATTTATTGCGTTAATTTGCCCACCTTGCGGTGTTGGGCTGTTGATCACCATTCCTCAAATTAAATTCATCATTGCGGTCATTTGGTTTTGTAATGAAACAATGGCCTCGTTATTTGCATCAAAATCTTTGAGTCTTAATCTCTGGTCACTCTCCCACCAGTCTTCATGGTTCTTGGAGATGTGGTCTAGAATATTCTTCGCCTCCTTGTAAGTTTTATCAAGTAGATCACCAGCGGCTGTTGCATTGCAGCGGTCTGCGAAGTAGGATTCAAATCATGATAGAAAATTTCCATTTGAAGACAGTTTGGTAGCCCATTATGCGGACAATCTTGGACCAACCTTTTAAACCTCACCCAAGCATCGCTGAGCGATTCGTCCATATCTTGTTCAAAATTAGTAATAAGCTTTCTTCGTCTTGCGTTCTCGGTAAGTGAAAAATACTTTTTCGTGAATTTCTTCACTACTTGCTCCCAAGAAGTAATCTCTCCTGGTTTGAGCAAATAAGCCCATTTCCTATCTTGATCACAGAGAGAAAATGGGAACAACGTTAGTCGAACTACTTCAGTAGAGATGTTCGGGAACACAAAAGTATTGCAAATTTTAATAAAACTTCGGAGGTGGGCATGCGGATCCTTGCCACGCCTTCCTCCGAATTGACCTGCAGTCTGGATCATCTGCACCATCTCCAGTTTCATCTCGAATCTTCTTTTGTTGAGGGCAGGCCTCATGATTTTCGGAGAGAAATCATACAGATTTGGCGATGCATAGTCCCTAATGGGTTTATTGTGATCGTTTGCCAACAGAATCGGATTCGCCATGACATTATTATCATTTGGTGCTCCATTTCTAGGTTGCTCTGCCATTCTTCTTTATCAGATTGTGGTTTTTGTTGGCAGTCTTGTAGTCTACTTCAAAATGTTCTCTAAATCTCTGGGTCGTAGTTCGCCAGAGATTGAGAGTTCTGCAAAGAAATCACAAAAATTATCGTTAACAACTATTTTGCCGAAGTCCCCGGCAACGGCGCCAAAAACTTGATGCATTATTTTATTAATGGAAATATGGATGATATACATTGGTGGATTGCGTTGTGCACTCAAGTTTCCCCAGCGGAATTCAAGTGTAAATTCCCCTGAGTTTCTTGGTAAGTCTAGGGTCGAACACAGGGACTTGTGAAAATAGTTACGTTGGTAATATTTATGAAAACTTTGTGGTAACCAAGTAAATAAATAAGTTGTGGGTGTGTTGTTGCGTTGATGAAAAAGAAGTAAATAAAGGTGGTGGATTTAAGAAAGATAGTTGCATTGATAGATGCAATGAGTATGTGATGAATGGGTTGAGAATATCTTTAGCTAGCGTTACTCGAGAATGCGTCAAACCTTGCGATCATGTTACAACCATGCACAACAAGTCATTTCGCAATGTAAATGCGATGCTCCTAAGTCTAGGACGCATGTGTTGAATACAAAATGTCCATAGAGCTTATCCCTAAGTCTCTACTCTTGTCCTATGTGTTGATGCAAAATGCATGAAAGCAAGGTGACCGCATATAATCATATCTTATTGCTAAGATGCATGCGATGCGTTAATAACAAATAGTGCTCATTCCTAAGCGCCTATCTCCCGTTTATGAATTCTAATCTGGTTCTTCCAAACCTAGATTCTGATCTGACCTTCCCAAGTCTAGATCCTGTCCTTAGACTACCCTCTCGAGTATCTCTAATAGACGAATGAAGTATACATAAACAAGATAATCACAAAGATGAAGATTCCCTCGTTATGCTAGCTAACTACTTCTCAATCCATTCAACTAATTTAGCTACTCATGCATAAATAACAGAGGGTGAACAGATATAGAGAAAAACATTCCATTCTTATAACTGAGTTGAGTACAAAATGACAATGGAAAGTAAAGGTAGAGAGCCTGGTAGCAATTCCTTACTGACCGAGGCTTTTTACACTGAATCTTTATTCTGATATACAAATTTTCCTGCTTCTGCAGGCGTCGGCCCTCTCTCTATCTTGGAGCTTCCGGTGCTTTCCCAAGCTTCTTGGAATAATCTACCGGCACACCTTCTTCCTCGCGCCCGCCTTAAAAATGGAAGAAAACTATGGACAGAGGCGTGAACTTTTAAAGTGATGAAGTAATCGACTGCTTAACCCCTTCTCTGAAGAATGCACTTGGTATTTATAGAGTTTCCATGGTGAAAGGTGGCTTCTGTCTCCCGGTTGTACAAATGGGACAACTTTAAATCCTGATTGATGCATCGGGTGATTGTTACCGATAAAGCTGAATATATTTTGTGACCGTTATCGGCTGTCCCATCGCTCTTAATTATCCTTTCACCTGGATGCGCCCACCATGTTGCGCTGACCAAGTTACGGTGATTCTTCTTGGGCAAATGTTTGCGAGCACGATCAATGCAAAGACTTGCGGTGAAGTTGCGCTCGACCAATATATTCCTATGATCGTAATGTCTGCATTGCGTTAATACATTTTCTACACAAGAAATGTAAAGATCAACTGCTCTAATGCGTTGGACGCATGCGACCATAATATTATAGAATTTATGCTTAATGGACGCAATTTAACATATTTCATCAATGAAATCCAACATTGTTTAAGAACTTAATACCATGATAACGTGCATTTCTGCCTATTATCAATGAGCAGAAATTCAAATCATTCGGGGATTATCCTTGTGATCCGGGGATTTTCTCCATGATCCAGACAAAATGTGTGAGAAGACACTTGAGAGTTCTTCACCTCCTTCATCCATTTCGAGTGACGATTGAAGCCTTCGATCGGAGCTAGATCTCGAGAGAGTCAGCTCCTCCGCCCATCCATGGCACCACCGGCAGCCTTGACGCACATCCGCTAGAAGCAAGTCTTTGCTTCCTGCCGGTCATTTCATTTTCCTTTCTTTTCTTCTATTGTATTGTATGACATTTTGTGTTTAAGGAATTAATACAATTTGTTTTCAATGCATTTCTTTGTTTCCTTCGACTCCATTTCCATTTCTTTGCTTAGCATTTTTACTTTCATTGCAACACTTAGTGAGATTTCTTGGGTATTGCATACTTAGTCATGTGGATTAGGGATATGAAGTATGTAGTAACCTACCGAGAGGTGTGCGTTGCGTGAGTGTGCGAATAACCTTATTTGCTTAGTGTGAAGCTGCGACAACACCTATCTCTAGGCTAAGGAATTGCTTGTCTATGAGTATAGTCAGCAACAACCAACTGCCCAGGAAGGTAAGTGGTTGGTCGCACTAAGTAATGTATGCATCGTTCATTAGAGATAAGAATAATCTTGCGTCAACCAAGTTCATGCGATTGTCTTGTTTTCTGTTGTGCCCAACACCCCTTTAGAGCTACTCGAGAGAGAGTCTAAAGAAAGAACCTAATGACTCGAGAGAGCTAGGTTAGAATTTAGACTCGAGAGAGCAAGATTAGATCGACTTAAGCAAGAGATAGGGACTTAGAGATAAGCTCTGTTTGTCAACACTACATCGCATGCACCCTAGAGATAGGTATGATATTATGTGGTCGCATATTTGTGTGGATGTCATTTTTTCATCGCATAAATAGGAATAGAGGCTTATGTGTAGGCCCTATAGACTTATCGCATATATCGTATGTGTTCTAGTATTAGAAGCTGTAGCATTCGCATCGAGAGGTGGTTTACTTTGTATGCGTGTTGCATGATCACATGGCTTGCGTTGACTAAGGTTGCCCTTGTGGTCACTCTTAAAGGTTGCAATGAAATCATCTCCACATTTTATCTATTTTCTCATTCATTTATTTCATGTTAAGAGTTGTTGTGTCTCTACCTCCCATGCATATTCTCATTGCGTTGTCTGTTAGGTAGGAGTAGGAGTAGGATTAACTTAGCAACCTCCCTTCCATTCTTTTATTTAAACTGCCGCATGCACATTATCGCATTCATTTTGCTACAAGTCCCTATGTTCGACCTCGGATCACCCAAGAAACTTGCGTTCGTGTTATACTTGGCGTGAAAGCAAGAAAACTTGTGACAGGATGCATGGTCATCGCATACATTCATTAGCGCATTTCATTCCAACGCATGACCATCGATGCATGACTATCAACACGAATCTTAAGAACTGCATCACATACCGCATCCAAGGGATTTTAGTTGTTGAATAATTTGACTTCTAATTTCCCGTCACCAAGTTTTTGGTGTCGTTGCCTGGGACTTGGTAGCTAAATGTTTGTTAAGTTTTGTGTCTCTGCGAGCAAACTTTTTATCTTGGGAGTATTGCAGTTGTGCGACCAGGTTGCAAAAAATATTGAAGTGTAAGCAATGCAAGAAAGCCAATGTTGACCCCAAGGTAGAAGGGCAATCAGTCGCAAAAGAGTTGAAGACAGTTCTAAGCACATGGTGGCCAATTGATGCTTGGTTTTATGAATTGGAAATATGGATGATATGCGTTGATTGAATTTTGTTGTGCACTCAAGTTTCCCCAACGAAATCCAAATGTAAATTCCTCTAAGTTTCCTGGTAAGTCCAGGGTCGAACACAGGGACTTGTGAAAATAGTTTGCGTTGGTAATTTTTATGAAGAACTTTGCGGTAACCGGATAAATAAATAAAGTGTTGGGTTTGTTGTTTGCGTTGATGAAAAAGAAATAAACAAGTGCGGTGGAGTTGAGAAAAGACAGTTGCGTTGATAGATGCAATGAGTATGCGATGAACGGGTTGAGAAGATCTTTAGCTAGCGTTACATGGGAATGCGTCAGACTATGTGATCATGTTACAACCATGCACAACAAGTCATTTTCCAATGTAAATGCGATGCTTCTAAATCTAGGATGCATGTGTTGAATGCAAAATGTCCATAGAGCTCATCCCTAAGTCTCTACTCTTGTCCTATGCGATGATGCAAAATGCATGAAAGAAAGGTAACCGCATACAATCATATCCTATCTCTAGGATGCATGCGATGCGTTGATAATAAATAATGCTTATTCTTAAGCACCTATCTTTTGTTCATGCGTTCTAATCTGGCTCTTCTGAGTCTAGATTTTAACCTGACCTTCCTAAGTCTGCTTAACCCCTTCTCTGAAGAATGCACTTGGTATTTATAGAGTTTCCATAGTGAAAGGCGGCTTTTGTCTCCCGGTTGTACAGATGGGACAACCTTAATTCCTGACTAATGCGCTGAATAATTGTCATCGATAAAGTTGAATGTACTTTGTGACCGTTATCGACTGTCAACTTAATTTGGAGTCAACTGTCATCAGCTTTCTGTCCCATCGCGCTTAATTGGCCTTTCACCCAGCGCCCACCATGTTGTGTTGACCATGTTGCGACGATCCTTTTTGGGTGAATGTTTGTAAGCACGATCAACGCAAAGCCTTCGGTGAAGTTGCACTCGACCAATGATTCCTATGATCGCATTTCTTGCATTGCGTTAACGCATATTTTGCATAAAAATATAAAAATCATCTGTTCTAATGCGCTGAACGCATGCGACCAGAATTTATGAAATTGATGCTTAATGGACGCAAAGTAACATATTTCATCAATGCAATCCAACATTGTTTAAGAACTTAGCACAATGATAACGTGCATTTTTGCCCAGTATCACACCCCCAAATTTAAACAATGCTTGTCCTCAAGCATAAACTAAAGATTCCTTTAGCAAGTCAACCGCAATCTTCTTTTCCTAGATTTCTCAAGAATACTTCGTTCAAATCCTATATACCTGAATTTCCTTAAGTCTTATTCAAGTCTCTTCTTAAAATATTTCTAAGACTTAGGGACTACAAGCTTAACTTTCAAAAGGACTTTACTAAATTCCGGAACATCGCATGATTTATTTCAAAAAGAAAATTTTTCTACCGAGGTGACAAATGATTTTATCCTTGCATAAAAATTTTCTTCATTGATATTTTTTTTCTGACCTTGCACAGATCCGAGTGTCTTGCCTTCATTTTGGCTTGGCCCCACAGATCATGCGAACATCCAACTACGAGCAATGCACTCTTTCTCAGACTAAACTCATGCCTTTTTGGCAGTGGAGTTGCGATCATTTATTTATGCGTTGATCCTGGTGACTTACTTTCGTTTTGGCTTACCTCCACATGTGTCATGCGGACATCCAACTATGGGTAAGTGCCTTTCACAACTTAACTCTTATCAACATGGGTTTCCCATTACGTTGATAGTGGAGTTGTTATTCTCAATTTTTTTTGAAAATAGCAAGGTCGAAAATAAATACCTCATCCCCAAATTTAAAATGCGGCAATGTCCTCATTGCCAAAAGATTAAAATAAGTCATGCGATGTTCTTAGAATGCGATGTAAAGAGAGTTTGAAAGAAAGCTAGCAATCCCTAACTTCTAGAAATATTTCATGAGGTGACTATCTTAAGACTAAGTTGACTTTAGGATATACGAAAGTAATAGAAGCATATTTTTCATCATTGAAATCATACTTGGCAAAGAGACAACATGCGATACCCTACTAAATTTATATGTCAAATGATTTCGATGATCAAAGAGGATGCGGTGATAAAACTTTAAAAACTAAAATGCAATGTGATAACGCAAAATTTGAAATAAAGATAAGGAAGAGTACACCCCCAAATTTTGCGCTGTCGCCCGCATTGTGTATTGATGCATCCATCCTTGTGGCGATCTTTCTTCTGTGGATTGCAGCGATGGAGTGAGATCATTTACTTCTTCATGTAACATCTCTGCAATCCTGTGCCTTAATCGTTGTAAACAGACAAAGAGAGGGTCAAATGATTTAAAACAAAACAACAAGTTTCTTTTTTTTCTTTTTTTTTTTTTTTTAAAGAGAATGAAAATTAAGTAAGATTGAGATAGCTAAATAATAGTAAAAGTGATGAAGGAATAAGTGTTCAAGAGTCAAGTAAGGGGTAGTCTGGGTTTTTCAACTTCACGGAGGCTTTTTCTGGCTGGAAATCCTCCGCAATATGCTTTAATTCGCTGTCCATTAACCTTAAATGTCCGACTGCCATCCTCAGTGATCAGTTCCACTGCACCATGTGGAAATATTTCTTTAATGATGAAGGGACCAGACCAACATTATTTTAATTTTCCTGGGAAAAGCTGCAGTCTTGAATTGAAGAGTAAGACATTTTGCCCGACTTGGAGGTTTTTACTGTATATGTGTTTGTCATGCCAGTGCTTGGTGCACTCCTTATAAATCTTTGCATTCTCATATGCGTTGATCCTCCATTCTTCTAGCTCGTCTAATTGCATTTTTCGCACTTCATCTACTTTCTTTAAATCAAAATTCAGCTACTTGACCGCCCACAGTGCCTTATACTTCAGCTCCAAAGGCAAATGACACGCCTTGCCAAATACCAACGCATAGGGGGACATACCTATTGGTGTTTTAAATGCGATCCGATATGCCCACAACGCATCATCAAGCTTTGTTGCCAATCTTTCCACGAAGGCTTTACTACCTTCTCAAGTATCAGTTTAATTTCTCGATTGGACACTTCAGCCAGACCATTCGATTACGTTGCTATGCGGTGGCCACTTTGTGGAGGATATTGTACTTGCGCAACAGCTCCTTGATATTGTGATTGACAAAGTGGGATCCTTCATCACTTATGATGGCACGAGGAGTGCCAAAACGAGTGAAAATATTTCTCTTCAGGAACTGAGAGACTACCGCCGCATCATTTGCGGCGCATGCTATTGCCTCTACCTACTTGGAGACATAATCGACGGCTAATAAAATATAGTGTTTACCATTTGAAGGAGGGAATGGTCCCATGAAATCAATCCCCTACACGTCGAATAATTCAAGCTCTAAGATAGTGTTCATTGGCATTGCGTTTTTCCACGAAATGTTACCTGTGCGTTGGCATCGATCACACTTCATTGCGTAGCCAGCCGCATCCTTGAATAATGTAGGCCAAAAGAATCCACTTTGCAAAACTTTGGCTGTAGTGCGCTGCCCTCCAAAGTGCCCACCATATGGTAAGTCGTGGCATTGTGACAATATGCGTTGTTGAGTAGCATTTGGTACGCATAATCGAATAATCTAGTCTGCACCTCTTTTATACAGATTTGGCTCATCCCAATAATAATGTCTGCATTCTTTTTGAGCTTCTTCTGTTGGTGGTAGGTGTAATCTTCAGAAAATTGCTCACAAACCAAATAATTGACGATGTCCGCATACCAGGGTAATTCTTCTATGTGGAACAACTGCTCATCCGGGAATACGACACTCACCTCAGACTCGTTGTGGTCAACCTCAAGATTTTTCAGTCTAGACAAGTGATCCGCAACTTGATTCTCTGTCTCCTTCCGGTCAATTATTTCTATATCAAACTCTTGAAGGAGGAGAACACACCTGATCAGCCTTGGCTTTGTGTCCTTCTTTGTTATTAAGTATTTGATCGTCGAGTGATCCGTGTGGATGAGTACCTTGGTTCCTAACAGATATGCCCGAAATTTTTCCAAAGCAAAAATCACTGCCAGGAGTTCTTTCTCTGTGGTGGTATAATTTGTTTGAGCAAGGTTTAAATTTTTACTCGCATATGCGATGGGATGCAAAATTGTTTTTCTTTTTTGCGCTAAAGCTGCTCCCATCGCATACCCGCTTGCGTTGCACATGATTTCAAATGGAAGTGTCCAGTCTGGCGTGATCAAGACGGGTGCGGTAATCAGCGGATCTTTCAAAACTCTGAATGCGTTGATGTAGTTGTTGTCAAACTCAAATTTTCTGTCAGCCTTTAGCAATGCACTCAGAGGTCGTGCTATCTTAGAAAAGTCCTTGACAAATCATCGATAAAATCCAGCGTGCCCCAAGAAGCTTCACACAGCCTTCACGCTGGTTGGAGGTGGAAGTTTTTCAATTGCTTCAATCTTTGCTTTGTCTACCTCTAACCCATCCCGGGAGACCTTATGTCCCAACACTATGCCTTCCTTTACCGTGATTCGTCTCTTCACATCTTTTCAGAATCTTCTCCAAGTTGGCTAGGCAGACTTCATAGGTATTTGATAACTTGTAGAAATAGAAGTTATTTATACTACTTTATTTAGACATTGCGGTTAAAAGAGAGGACAGTTGCATCAATTTTATGGAAATGGGCTAAGAAATACAAGAATTATAAATTGTCGTCAATACACCCACTGACACCATTGCGATGGTAGAAAAGAATATTTCAAGTCTGTTTTGCAGGAAATCAAGTCACCATATGCGTTCATGGCTCAAAGAGAAATTGAACAATGCATTTCCATCGCATTGCACTCATCATTCAGGAATGAATAGACGATCAACGCAATGACGGCGCATGCAACAATCGATCAAGAGCTTTGTGATCAACGCAACTTCAACCGCATGCGGTAATAAAAAACAACAACGTATGCGAGCACACGATCGAAAGATGCAAATGAGCAACGCAATTGCGGAGGATTTTGACACGTGTACAACTGACTATTGTGCATTTTTGACGGATTGATTGCATAACAAAAGGAATATTTATTCCACCATTTTCGGAGCTGCCATACCAATAAAGTGGGGTCCACATAGCAAAGAGTCAAAGCTTTCACCTATAAATACCCTCAGAGAATCCACTAAAAAGATATACTTGATACGAGGCTATTTTGATATTTGTATATTGAGAGAGAGGCTGATCGAAGAAGATCTGGGAAGAAAAGAGGCACGACCGAGCAGGGCGAATCATTCCAAATCCCCGTCGTGAAGCTCTGTACCTAGATCAACTCTACCGGTTGAGCAAGCCTGAGAGGGACGCTCATCCTTCCATTCACTCCATACGTCGACAAGCGATTTCTCCATCCAGATCTGTGTCAAGACGTTGGCACTCTTCTGTATTTGTTTCTATCTCTATCATCAATTGTATCTCATCTTTTTAGTCTAAATCATTCACACCAAGTATCAGACGCTTGATTCTATAATTAAATGTCATGATCATTTTCATCTCCATATTTCTATCTACCTCCGTTCCTCCATAAATCATTTTCTCCACGATGTTTTCTTAATCCCTTGGTAATTAGAATGAATTAAACAAGTAAATTAATCTGTGCTAAAGAAATAAATATATTTAGCTAAAGCATGCTGGACGACATCTTCACCTGTGAGAGCAGAAGTGAAGATGCCATTCTGATCTGTTGAGAGAAGGTTAGAAGAATGTGGGGGGCGTTGTTTTTTTTTTTTATTTGGTGGGGTAGGGGATCTTGTTTTAAGGGGGGAGGTGGGGGGTATGGTTGTTCTGGTGTGGTTGTGGTTTGTTCGGGGTGCTCGTGGGGGGGGGGTTGTGGGGTGGGGTTACTGGGGGCGGGGGGGTTGGGGGGTTTTGGGGGGGGTTTTGGGTTTTTTTGTGGTTTTTTGGTTGGTGGGTTATGGTGTTTTTTGGGTTTTGTTTGTGGTGGGATTTTGGTTAATGTCTTTTTTTGTTGTGGGTGGGGGTTGGGTGCGGTTTTTGTTTTGGGGGTTTTTGTTTGTTTTCATTTTGGGTTATAAAATGCGTGTTGTTAACTAAAGCGAGAAGTACTTCCAGAGATGGAAGCAACCTTGCGTTCATTATGTTCATCCCTGTTTCACCACAGAGATGTGAGAACACGGCTGATCACCGAGAGGTGTACGCCAAGGGAAAACGAAACCATAGTTATATATTTAACGTAATTAATGAACTTACGATGTTTGTACTAATTATCTTTTCTCTTTCTGCTTCGTACATAAAGCCTTGCCACCACTTAACACGATTCTTTGTATAATCTTCACAGTCAGTCTCAAACTCGGTATCATGTAACCTATATCTTGTATCATCATAGCTTAGGTTTACTTTTATTGCACTTTATTTTACTGCACAACTTTATTTTACCGCAATTTTACTTTATCGCATGTACAAACCTCACTTTTATTAAAATGAAAAACCCCCGGTCGCATATATCACGAATGCAACACAATTAACCTAAAACAATTCCTGTGTTCGACCTTGGATCTCTCCGAGAAACTTGCGGTGGAATTATAATTGGTTTCAACGCAAGGAAACTTGTGACAACGCATAACATACTACAAGCATTTCGTTAATAACGCATACATCTAGAAGTAGTATCGCATATCATCGCATCATCACATTATGTGCTTACAAGTTTATGGCGCCATTGTCAGGGATTGGTTAACGGTTATTGTTTGAGAATGTTTGTGGTATTTTGCAGGACATATCTCTTTGTACTGGCTGTTCAACGCGGAGAGCAGTCTGACAGTTTATGAGTACTGGTACCGATCCAGAATTCGAAGTTGACCTAGAGATTGATACATTTCGCGCTAGGGCACGCCAGAACCAGTGAGGCGAAAGAAAGCAGCTAATATGGCAGATAATAATGACAATGTGGCTCCCACAGGAAATCAAGGGGCGGTACAGCCAGCGTAGGATCCAGTTTTCCTTGCTGCTGACTGCAACATTCCCATGAGGAACTACGCGGCACCCAATCTGCACAATTTTTCGCTTGGGATTTCAAGGCTGATGGTCGAGGAGAATGCAAGATTCGAGATCAAGCCGGTCATGCTCCAAATGATCCAGAATGCAGGGCAATTGGGGGTTCTACAAGATGAAAACCCACATGCCCACCTGACCAACTTTGTGGAGATGTGCGGCAACTTCTCAATACCTTCATGGGATCAGCTGGTTGAGCAGTTCATGAAGAAGTTCTTCCCACCAGCTGTCAACACAGGGCGACGGAAGGATGTGCTGAACTTTGAACAAATGGACAATGAGACCCTGAGCACTACCTGGGTGCGATTTAGGAGTCTGGTGAAGAACTGCCTGCATATCAGGATACCCGATTGCGTCCTGATGGAGACATTCTATAATGGCCTGAACAGATCAATGCAGGCTGTTGCTGACGCCTCCGTGGTAGGAGGTTTTATGGATAAGACATATACTGAGGCCAAGGTCATCCTTGACTGCATCTCATGGAACATGGATGACTGGGTCGATGATGGATACGGAGGAAGAGGCTCTGCAGAAAAAGAAATGAAACTACCCTGTAGAGACAATGACGACTCTGGCCGCTCAGATAGCCGCAGTAACCTCAATCCTTCAATCGATGGCAATCAATCAAGGAGCCATTCCCCAACAATCAATGCAACCCATTGCGCTACCTCAAGTGTCTGAAATCAGTTGCGTTAATTGTGGAGGGGCTCATGTAGCAGAAATGTGCCCAACGAATATCCAGCAAGTATGCGCGATCCAGAACAACCCCTTCAGCAACACATATAATCCTAGTTGGAGGAACCATCCTAATTTTGGTTGGGGAGGGAATCCTAACCAAGTAGGGCCCAACAACCATCAGGGTGGCAATTCAGGGAATCGAGGAAACCCTCCTCCCTTTCACCATAATTCTAATCAAGGGCAACAAAGGCAATCGCACAATCAGCAACCCTCTTCTTCAAACACCTTTGGAAGCTCATTGGAGGCCCTACTCAAGTAGTACATGGATAAAAATGATGTGGTGATGCAGGCGCAGACGTCTTCAATTCGAAATTTGGAGATTCAAGTGGGCCAACTGGCTTCTAAGCTTAGGAATCGAGCACCAGAAACGTTGCCCAGCAACTCCGAAGCCCCAGGATCTCATAGAAAGGAGCAATGTCCCTGAAGACATTGGGCAGGCAAGCTGGATCGCCTGCATAGGTGTGGATTGCACTCATTCAAAGAAAGTCATCTTTCGGTCCATATCTCACATCTATGTTTAAATGCTTTCTTTAATTTCTGTCTTTATGGATTTCTGAACTATATCTTTTACTACTTCATTTAATTTGTTTCATAACTTTATGACTTTATGATTCATTAAATTCTCTTGCATTTATTTCTGTGTTTTCTTTAATTCCTTTAACTTTTCTATAGTTAATGCGTTATTCTTTAACCTGATGAATGATTGAGAAATAAGAAGAAAATGATTACCGCAAGTTATAGGAACTTGCGTTGATGGAAAAAAAAAATTTAAAACACATTCAGTATGCATGGCGATAATGGACGCATCTTGAACCAACAAGATACACTTTGCGTTCACCCAACCCTAATGCATTGTGCTGAGGGGTGTGTTGCGCGCGTGTGTGTCTCTTGCCCGTCCTTAGTAAAAATGCACTATGTTGAGGTAGTGTTGCGCTGGTAGCAATACCGTGCGCTCAATCCTCCAGAAATGCGTTTAGTTAAGGGGTGTGTTGCGGGGATGCATGCGTTGTTGTCCGTCCTCTGCAAAGATGCATTTGTGTTGGTGAACTCATTACGTTAAATCTTTACCTTGCGTCCATTCGAATAAAACATTAAAGATAATTCTTTTTACAAAATTGAGAAGTCCAATCATTTCGTATTCCAAAGAAATGATGAGTCTGCAGACGAAAGGACGTTTACTTTGAAACCTCATAAATGAGGGTAGTTCAGACGGCGGGCCTTTTGAGTGTCTCGAGGCCTGCCACCACAAAAATAGCGTTGGGCCCACTAAGGGCCAACCTATAAATGGGCACTTCCCTCGTCTGTGAGCACACTTTGCCTTATTTGCAATCTGAAACCCTAATGCCCTTGCATACCGAGCTTTCTTCTTCCTAGAACCCTACCGATTTTCCAAGTTTCCTTTCACTCAAGAATCAATGGCAGACCAAACTTCCCAGCCTTCCGCTTCACCTTCAACACCTTCATCAGCCCAACTTTCTATGCGAGAGGCAGTATTTTTGGCTGCCAGTCATCGTCTTGCTGCCCAACCACACATCGTTCCTCGAATCATCGGAAGACCCTGGCAAAAACCTCTTGCAGCCAGGCCATTCCTATTCAAAAGGGGACAAAGTTTTGAGAGCATGCCACTCCCAACACCAACAGTCTCCACTGAAAGTGAGAAGAAGAGGCAAGATGACAAGGAGGTGTTTGAGAGCATTCTGAGAAACCTTGAGAAAGGAGGAGGACTACCTGAGGCTGGGGTTATGAACCAACCACTGCTTACGGAGGAGGTGATGGTGGAGAAGACAGAGGAAGTGGTGGAAGAGGAGACAAGGAGAAACACTCTGGCTATAAAGGATCCTGAGGAAACTACATAAGTAGAATCCTATGAAGGACCCATCAGAGTTTCATTAGAGGAAATCGCGACAGAGAAGCAACCAAAGGCCGAAGAGGAGAAAAAGAAGAAAAAGAAAAGAAAAGGAAAGAAGGTTGGAGAAGGTGAGCCATCTCATCATTGCAAAGAGAAAAAGAATAAAGAAAAGAAGAAGGGTGAAGAAGATGAGGAGGCCAAGCTAAGGAAGAGGAAAGAGAAGGAAGAAAGGAAAGAACGCAGGCGCGAGGAAAGGCGCCTGAAGAAGGAAGAAAAAAGAAAGAAGAGGGCTGCAAGCCTAGAGAAGGACGGAGAATCCACCTCCGTGAGGGAGGACAGGGGGGAACCAGTGTAACTTAGGGAACCAGCGCAACCTGAAGCAATGCAATTGGTTGCGACCGACAAAGGTGAAGAAGGAGATGATACCCCCCTGATGCGGCGTCGCAAGGAGAATGCACCCCAAGGGTCTACCGTTGACCCTTTAATTTTGATCAATGCATTAGAAGAAGAGGAAAGAAGGAGAAAGGAAGAGGAAGAGAGGCAAGAGAAAATGGAACGATCGAAACTCATCATCGCAGAAGGTAATCGAAGAAAAAGAATGCAAGATGAGAAGGTACGCTGCAATAATGAGATCTCGAGACTCGAAGAAATAAGGCGGCTCAAAGAGGAACAACGCCTTTTGTTGGCCTCTAAGCAGTTTATGGAAGAGTTTGAAAGAGAAGAAAGAGAAGGGGAGGAAGAAGAAAAGACAAAGAATGCAGAAGAAGAAAAGAGATGAGACAAGAGAAGGAAAGAAAGCGCGAAGCCAACAAGCAGCGCTTAAGTAAGAAGAAGGGCAAGGAACTTGCCAAACGAGAGAAGGAGGAACAACGCAAGGAACCGAAAAGAAAACAAAGGCAACAATCTCGCCTTGTGTTGACCAAGAGAAAGGGCAAAGTGGTCGAAGAGAGCAGCAAGCCAGCATTGGCAAAGGTGCGTCCATCAAGAAAAAAAGAGAACGATGACTTGTTGATGGAGATGGGCTTTTTCCTTTTGCTAACGCCATTACCAGACCTGATCATGAGCATGATCGTAGAACATGGATGGGACACATTTTGCCAGTGCCCAACCATTGTCATTCCAAAGGTAGTGCGCGACTTTTACCATGGATGGCTACATGGCACCAAGGATGTGGTGACCATAAAAGTGCAAATGGTGTCTTTCAGCGCAAGTGACGTCAATGAACTATACCAGATGAAGGATAACCCGGATGCACCGGGCAACAAAATCATTGATGATCCTATTGAAGAGATGATGGAAGATGCGCTGCGAGTATTAACGCAACCGGGCACTAAGTGGACGATTTTATTGAAAGGCATTAGGACCCTGGCGTCCAAGACTCTGCTTCCCGAGGCATGACTTTAAGTCTATTTAGTCAAACGACGGCTGATCCCAACAACGCATGACAAGACAGTATCGAGGGATCGCATCATGGCCGCATATTGTAATGCACGTGACATTCCAATCAATGTAGGATAGTTGATCGCAAGGCAGCTTAGAGCCTTGGTAGGGCACATCAGGGGGCAGTACTTCTTCCCATGGACGGTTTCAAGTTTATGCCTATCACTGGATGTGGGCATTGATGAAGAGCCAATGGTAGAAGTTCACGGCTTGATAGACGTCAAGATTTTGAGGTTGCTCCTCAAAGACTCCCCACACTACCCATAGCTCCCTTTGAAAAGGCCCAACATTGATTGGAATGCGCCGCAAGAGCCCAAGCCGAAGAGATAGCGTAGAGATGATAAGGGAAAGGAAAAGGTCCAAGACTCACCAATGCATGATCCAAAACCTTTGGACCCTTTACCCTTAATAATCCGCCCTCCAAGCTCACCCGCACAACCTTCTTCTTCTTCCCTTCCTGAGCACTTGACCAATCTTCTCTTTCACCCAGATTCTCCAACCGCATACCCAGTAGCCCCATCACCACCTTCAGCATCATCACCGCAACTTCCCCTTCCACCACCGCATGTTGATGACCCACACGATTTGGGTGAAGGGACTTCTGCCCAACCTCAAAATGTTGCTGGCGAGACATCGCAGGCACAACCCACTGTCGCCTCCCTAGCTGCTGAGTTAGCAGATATGTGGTCTCTTTTTGCCCAACAACAACAACTCTTTGCCCAATAGCAGGAACTCTTCTCCCACCAACAAGCCTTCTTCGGCAAGAGAATTGAGGAGGTAATGGAGGATATTGACGATTTACAGCACAGTGCTACTATGGCAAGGAAGACGTTGATCAACAGCCAATGCAACACTTATAAGATCCATCTGCACCAAAAGCAAATAGCGGAGTGCAACCATGAGTACTTTATTATCTGATAGCGTACCTTCATGGTCCCATGGTGCCTTCGCATCTGCAACAGCCTTTGATCTTTGAAGAAGCTCCTCCTATACCACCTTAAAACCCTCCGCCGGAACCTCCTGCTCCTCAACAATAATTCTTGTAACTTTTTTTTTTTATTGCGGCCATTATGTATTTTAATTTCACTTATTATTTTTCTAAGTTAGCTAAATTCTTTGATTCTTTGTACAGACAACAATTTTTGTATTGCGTTAATTTTTAATTATTTGTATACTTAGTTAATATTCAATACGATTGAGTAGATATTCTCTCTATGTGCCTGTGCCTCTTCTTTATCATCCTTTGTCAACTATGCGATATTCTTAATCTTTCTTTTTGTGTTATTCATTGCGCTGCCATGATGTATAATATGCATTCACTTAGGAACATTTCCCACACTTTGTAATTTCTAACTAACACTTAGGTAATTCGCAACATAGCAATGCTTTACCTTTTACCCTTCAAAATTCTGTTCAACCCTTCTTTTTGAAATTTTGTCTAAGTGTTTGTCTATTCTGTCCAAACAACGCAATGAGAACCTTGTGCATCTCTAAATTTTAGGGTGGGGAAGGTCTGAGTAGATGAGATCAAAAGTATGCGGTCATTAAGAAAAATGCGTTCATTTTGTTTTATCTTCAAAAAAAAAAAAAAATTCATATCAACTCCAATGTCAGCGCAAGGGAAAACTTCAAAACATTCCCAACCTGATAAGAGTTAATTTGTGAAAGGAGCATGCTTGTAGTTGGATGTTTGTATAACACCCGTGGTAGCAAGCCAAAACGAAGGTGGGTTTCCAAGAACAACGCAATATGAAAAGAATAAAATGCATAAGAAAAAGAAAATAAAATAATGCAAGAGACAACTCCTCTGAAATTCATGAGTTAAAGTTGAGATTGGCACACAACCGAAGTTGGATGTTTGCATGACACCCGTGGGAACAGGCCAAAACGAAGAGTGTAACCATGGCCAACAGTCTCTAATAAATGACGCAAAGTTTGACCACTGCATCCAGACACATCAAGTTGTTTTGACAAGAAGAGGTAAACATTCTTTTTAAAATTAGAAAAGCATTTTTGAGCAAAAATTTGTAGTATAGAAGAATAAAGTAGGGCTTTGACATGAATTAGCAAGGATAGAAGGAAATTGCGTTGTCAAGAAATGTGCCTAAGTGTAACATTCGAAGCAACCAATCAACGCAAAATTTAGGATAGGAATTGAGCATTATTGCCTTAGTAGAAGATATGCTTGAGGACAAGCATATATCTAAATTTGGGGGTGTGATAACTTGTAGAAATACAAGTTATGTATACATCTAGAAGTAGTATCGCATATCATCACATCATCACATTATGTGCTTACAGTATTCCCATAAACGGAGAAGTCATCCATAAATATTTCCACGGAGTCCTTGAGATAATCTGAAAAGATCGCCATCATGCACCTTTGGAACGTACTTGGCGCATTGCAGAGGCCAATGCGGCGAAAAGCAAACGTCCTATATGGACAGGTGAATGTGGTCTTGTCTTGATCTTCAGGAGCTATCATGATTTGATTGTATCCGGTATACCCATCCAAGAAGCAGTAAAAATCATTCCCTACTAGTCTATCTTGCATTTGATTAATGAATGGCAGAGGGAAATGATCTTTCTTTGTGGCCGCATTCAACTTGCGATAGTCCATGCATATGCGCCATCTAATGATGGTCCTTTGTGGTATTAATTCGTTGTTCTCATTCGGGACTACCGTCATTCTGCCCTTCTTTGGCACACATTGCACGGGGCTCACCCACGTGCTATCTGCTATAGGATAGATAATGCTTGCATCTAGCCATTTGATAATCTCCTTCTTCATGACCTCCTTCATTGCAGGGTTGAGTTTGCATTGATGTTCAATGGTTGCTTTGTGGTTGTCTTCAAGACGAATGCGGTGCATGCATTACACAGGGCTAATTCCTCTGATGTCAGCGAGCATCCAGCCAATTGCTCGCACATGTTTCCTGAGAATACACATCGACGCATTCTCCCGATCTTCGTTGAGCGCAGAGGAAATTATAACTGGCAGCTTCTCATTCTGCCCCAAAAAATGCGTACTTCAAATGGGTTGGTAGGGTCTTCAATTCAAGTGTTGGTGGCTCCACTAGGGAAGGTTGCATTGTTTTTCTTTCTTCTGTTGGCTCTACTTTTCCTTTGCGATCATTTCTTCTTCCTTGTTTGTTTTTGTTATGATCGCATTGTAGGCAACAACGAATGCGCTGGCATCCTCTTCTTCATACTCTTCATCAATCTTTTCTTCTTCAATCAAACTCAGGCCATCATCAGAATGTTGCAGGTCTTCTTCATCTGGAAACTCATGGCACAAATTATATTAAACTTGAGCTTCTGTCCGTTGATACTCAGAGTGATTTCCCCTTTATGCACATCAATTTGGGCATGACCCGTTGACAGAAAAAGCCGTCCTAGAATGATGGGCACATCTTTATCGGCCTCATAGTCTAAAATGATGAAGTCAGCTGGTAGGATACATTTGTCGATTGTTATCAGCATATCATTTACCTTTCCATCTGGATGAACCAGAGATCTGTCGGCCAGTTAGAGAGTCACTGATGTGGGCACAAGTTGCCTTACATTTAGCTGTCTAAAGATCGACAAAGGCATCAACTTTATGCTGGCTCCCAAGTCACATAGGGCTTGCCCGATGTAGAGTCCTCCTATGGAGCATGGTATAGTAAAGCTCCTAGGATCGCTCATCTTTGGTGGGATTATGGATTTGGAACTTTGCGTTAATACCACCGTGGAAAGTTTTCCAGCTTCTCTCTTCTTAGTTACCATATCCTTCAGAAACTTGGTGTAGGCAGGCATTTCCTTAATCGCTTCACTGAAAGGAATGTTAACATGTAATTGCTTTAACATAGATAAGAAGCGTTGGTACTGTACCTCTTCGTTTTTCTTCTTCCTTAGTCTCTGTGGGAAAGGGGATAACTAAACTTTCACGGTTCCCATTTCAGTTGGCTTCGAGGTCGACACAACCTCCGGTTCTACTACTTCTTTTTCTCTTTCCTCTTCTCGCGTCACCACAATCTTAGGTTCAGCCGCAATGGAAGTTGTTCTACTAAGCTCCTTCTTTTCTCCCTCCACAGTTTTCCCATTGCGCAATGTCAAAACCTAACATTGCTTCTTACCTGATCCCCCCGGGTTGTGAGAAAGTTCGGTTGAACTTGGCAAAGCCCCTTGTGGTCTACTTTTCAGCTTACTCGCAATCTGGCCCATCTGTACTTCGAGATTGTGGATGAACGTTGCCTGACTTTAAAGCATGGTCTCATTTTTCTCAATGTATTGCTTTAATAAGCTCTCCAAAGAAGAGGATTGCGGTGATTGTTGTGAGCTAATTACTTGGTTGCTCGGTTGACCGTTGTTGTGAGGGAAGAATCTTGGTGGCCCTTCTTTTTGCGCCACAGGTTGGAAATTTTGTTGTTGATTCTTCCAAGAAAAATTGGTGTGGTTTTTCCACCCGGGGTTATAGGTGTTTGAAAAGGGATTATTTTTTACATAGTATACAGATTGTGGATTTTGCGGGCAATCTTTCATCGCATGCTCATCACCGCAAGTCGCACACCTTGCGGTGTTTTGACTGATTATGTTGATTTGCCTAGTTTGCGGTGTTGGGCTGCTGATCGCAATTCCTTGGATTAGATTCATCATTACGATCATCTGGTTCTGTAATAAAGCAATAACACCATTGTTTGCGTCAGTGTCTTTGAGTCTCAATCTCTGGCCACTCTCTCTCTAATCTTTATGGTTCTTAGAGATGCGATCCAGGATATTCTTCGCCTCATCATACGTTTTGTCAAGCAGACCACTAGTGGCTGCCACATTGGCAGCGGTCTACGAAGCGGGATTTAAACCATGATAGAAAATCTTCTTTTGAAGGCAGTCTGGTAACCCATTATGTGGACAATCCCGGACCAACCTCTTATACCTCACCCAAGCATCGTTGAGCGATTCGTCCATGTTTTGTTCAAAATTTGTGATAAGTTTCCTTCTTCTTGCGTTCTCGGTAGGTGGGAAGTACTTTTTCATAAATTTCTCCACTACTTGTTCCCAAGAAGTGATCTCTCCCGACTCGAGAGAATATGCCTATTTCCTAGCCTGATAGAGAGAAAATGGAAATAACGTTAGTCAAACTTCTTCAGCAGAGATGTTCGGGAACACAAAAGTATTGTAGATTTCAATAAAACTTCAGAGATGGGCGTGCGGGTCTTCGCCACGCCTTCCTCTGAATTGACTTGCAATCTTGATCATCTGCAGCATCACCGGTTTCATTTCGAATCTACTTTCGTCGAGGGCAGGCCTCATGATTCCTGGAGAGAAATCATAGAGGTTTGGTGATGCATAGTTTCTAATGGGCCTATTGCGATCATTTGCCAACAAAATTGGATTCGCCATGACATTATTATTAGTTGGTGCTCCATTTTCAGGCTGCTCCGCCATCTCTTCTTTGTCTGATTGTGGTTGTTGTTGTTGGTCTCTCAATCTCCTTCTAAATGTCCTCTCAATCTCCGGGTCGTAATTCACCAGAGATTGAGAGTTCTGCAAAGAAATAAAAAATCTACCATTAACAAACTATCCTGCCGAAGTCCCCGAAAACGGTGCCAAAACTTGATACTTGGTTTTATGAAATGGAAATATGGATGTTATGCGTTGATTGAATTTCGTTGTGCACTCAAGTTTCCCCAACGAAATTCAAGTGTAAATTCCTCTGAGTTTCCTAGTAAGTTCAGGGTCGAACACAAGGACTTGTGAAAACAGTTTGCGTTGGTAATTTTTATGAAGAACTTTGCAGTAACCGGATAAATAAATAAAGTGTTGGGTTTGTTGTTTGCATTGATGAAAAAGAAATAAACAAGTGCGGCGGAGTTGAGAAAAGACAGCTATGTTGATAGATGCAATGAGTATGCGATGAACGGGTTGAGAAGATCTTTAGCTAGCGTTATTTGGGAATGCGTCAGACTATGCGATCATGTTACAACCATACACAATAAGTCATTTTCCAATATAAATGCGATGCTCCTAATTCTAGGACGCATGTGTTGAATGCAAAATGTCCATAGAGCTCATCCCTAAGTCTCTACTCTTGTCCTATGTGATGATGCAAAATGCATAAAAACAAGGTGACCGCATACAATCATATCCTATCTCTAGGATGCATGCAATGCGTTGATAACAAATAGTGCTCATTCCTAAGCACCTATCTCTTATTCATGTGTTCTAATCTGGCTCTTTCGAGTCTAGATTCTAATCTGACCTTCCCAAGTCTAGATCCTGTCCTTAGACTACCCTCCCGAGTAAATCTAATGGACGAATGAAGCATACATAAATAAGATAATCGCAAAGAATAAAGATTCCCTAGTTGTGCTAGCTAAATGCTTCTCAACCCATTCAACCGATTTAGATACTCATGCGTGAATAACAGAGAGTGAACAAGTTTATAGAAGGAAATTCCATTTTTATAAATGTGTTGAGTACAAAATGACAATGGAAGTTAAAGGTAGAGAGCCTGGTAGCAATTCCTTGCCAACCGAGGCTTTTGCACTAAAATCTCTATGCTGTTCTAAAGATGTTCCCGCTTCCGCAGGGTCGACCCTCTCTTTGTCCTTGAAGCTTTCGATGCTCTCCCAAAATTATTGGAACCATTTGCCGACACAACTCCTTCCCTTGGGTCTGCCTTAAAATGAAAGAAAACTAAGAATAAAGACGTGCAAACTGAAGTATGAAATCTCTAACTGCTGAACTCGTAAACCCCTTCTCTGAAGAATGCCCTTAGTATTTATAGAGTATCCATGGTGAAAGGCAACTTCTCTCTCCTGGTTGTACATATGGGATAGCTTTAGTTCCAGACTGATGCGTTGAATAATTGTCACCGATAAAGCTGAATGTACTTTATGACCATTATCGACTGTCAACTTAATTTGGATTCGACTGTCATCAACTTTCTGTCCCATCACGCTTAATTAGCCTTTCACCCAGATGCGCCCACCATGTTGCGCTGACCAAGTTGCTGCAATCCTTCTTAGGCGAATGTTTGCAAGCACGATCAACACAAAGCCTTGCGGTGAAGTTGCACTCGACTAATGATTCCTGATCGCAATTCTTACATTGCGTTAACGCATATTCTGCACAAAAATATAAAAATCAACTGTTCTAATGCGCTGAATTCATGCTAACGCAATATTACGAAATTGATGCTTAATGGACGCAAAGTAACATATTTCATCAATGCAATCCATCATTGTTTAAGAACTTAGCACTATGATAACGTGCATTTCTGCCCGTTATCACCAACATGCGCCCAACAATTTTTGGAAGTTCCAATGGTCAGGGCATGATCCTTGACCCGAGCAGTTGAGAGTAATCTCCTGTATGGAAGACTCTTTGCGGTGACAACATTCCAATTTTTCTAGGGACTTCTTCTACTCTATCTTTAACTTACTTTCTTAGTGTAGGTTATTTTTATTTTCATTGTTATTTTGGATATATGGCTTCTTCCTTGGTTGTGGTACATTTTCTCTTGTAAGTGCAACAATAAGTCTCCTCGGTTTGCAGAACAATGGCAGAATTCCTTTCATCCTCCAACGCATGGCTTCGATCGCATGGATTCCAATGCATGATCGCATGCATTGTTCCACCTAAGGTCTTTTCCTGTTATCTTGTATACCTTATCCTTTTGAAATTCTTTCTTTCCTGATTGCGTTGCTTTGCGATGTTTCTATGATGGTACGTATAGTTCACCGCATCTTCTAGCTAATCAATGCAAGGCATTCTTTACTTTTATTAGTTTTTTCAAATTTTAAAGTCTTAAGTTTTATTTTGTGCAAACCTTTGTTCAAACATTTATTATCGCATTCTTGTAATTTTGTTTTTAGCTTTGCAATGAGAACGCTGCCAACCTCTAAGTTTGGGGGTGGTAGCGGTCTCAGAGAATTGCGTTCATTTGAAAAAAAAATGGAGCGAGATTTTGAGAATAATAACTCCACTATCAATGCAATGAGGAAACCCATGTTGATAAGAGTTAAGTTGTGAAAGGCACTTGCTTGTAGTTGGATGTTCGCATGACACACATGGGGGCAAGCCAAGAAGAAGGCAAGTCGCCAGAATCAACGCATTAGCGCAACTCCTCTGTCGGGTGCAAGCCCAATTAAGCAAGGCAAGAGTTGAGTTGAATATGGAACGCAACCGAAGTTGGATGCCCGCATGACACATGTGAGGGTAAGCCAAAACGAAGGGGGTAACCAGGTTCAACGCCACATTTGAATAAGCCATCGTAAAATTTTTTGAAGTATTTTGAATGAATGCATTCTCAAAAGCTAAACACAAAGTTGTGTTGAATGAAGAAAAAGTTTTTGAGCAAAGGCTTGCCGGATATAAACTTTGAAAAGATCTTTTTGAAGAAGCAGCCAAAGTGGAGGAGAGCATTGCGGTGATGGTCAAAGGTGTGTGTAAATTATATTCTGAGAAGTTGGTCATCGCAAAGGAAAGCATGAAGGTGAGTTAGAATTTCTTGAGTATAACGCATGCTTGAGGACAAACATGATTTTAAGTTTGGGGGTGTGATGACATGAAGAAATGCATGTCATCTTAGGCCTTTTACTTAAAATTATGAAGGTTATTAAGCAGAATATGCGACAATTATGCTAGGAATTCACGAGAAAGTGAGCTTGCATCGATCAGCATGTTGAATCTCGGCTAACCCGTTATTATGCGTCATTATGTGTTCAATGTTCTATTTTTGTAGCTAATATAGGAATTGGACGCAAAGCGGAAACTAGACCACTGCATAGATGACCGCATGCGGAGAAACTCTCCATCGCAAAGGCAAATGCATCAATCAACACATGGATGTTGCGGTGATCAGCCGCATGCATCCATCGCATGGGAATTGCACTCGTCAAGCGATTGTGGTCATCGTGTAGAGTTGCGGTATTAAGCGAATTCGATCACTAAATGATTGCAGCTACGTGACAATGCATACTAATGGGATTAATGCAAGGTTGGTGGAATGAACGCATCAATGCATCTACCTCGAGAAAATCAAAAGATGATGTTGACATTTCACCTACCACGTCGTTAGCGGCAGAGGTTCAGAAAATGACTAACGTGCCAAATGTCAGACTCAGAGCAGTCCATTAATACTGTCGGTGATCCAAACTCTATAAATAGAAGCCGATGAGCAGAAATTCAAATCATCCGGGGATTATCCTTGTGATCCGGGGATTTTCCCCGTGATCCAGACAAAATGCGTGAGAAGACGCTTGAGAGTTCTTCACCTCTTTCATTCATTCCGAGTGACGACCGGAGCCTTCGATTGGAGCTAGATCTCAAGAGAGTTAGCTCCTCTGCCCATCCTTGGCACCACCGAAAGCCTTGACGCACATCCGCTGGAAGCAAGTCTTTGCTTCCAGCCGGTCATTTCATTTTCCTTTCTTTTCTTCTATTTTATTGTATGACATTTTGTGATTAAGGAATTAATACAATTTGTTTTCAATGCATTTCTTTGTTTCCTTCAACTCTATCTCCATCTTCTTTGCTTAGCATCTTTACTTTCATTGCAGCACTTAGTGAGATTGCTTGGGTATTGCATACTTAGTCATGTGTATTAGGGATATGAAGCATGTAGCAACCTACTGAGAGGTGTGCGTTACTTGAGTATGAGAGTAACCTTATTTGCATAGTGTGAAGCTGCGGCAACACCTGTCTCACATTGCTTGTCTATGAGTAAATTCAGCAACAACCAATTGCCTGGGAGGGTAAGTGGTTGGTCGCACTAAGTAATGTATGCATTGTTCACTAGAGATAGGAATAATCTTGCGTCAACCAAGTTCATATGATTGTCTTGTTTTATGTTGTGCCCAACACCCCTTTAGAGCTACTTGAGATAGAGTCTTAAGAAAGAACCTAATGACTCGAGAGAGCTAGGTTAGAATCTAGACTCGAGAGAGCGAGATTAGATTGGCATAAGCAAGAGATAGGAATTAGAGATAAGCTCTGTTTGTCAACACTACATCGCATGCACCCTAGAGATAGGTATGATATTATGTGGTCGCATATTTATGTGGATGTCATTTTGTCATCGAATAAATAGGAATAGAGGCTTATGTGTAGGCCCTGTAGACTTATCGCATATATCGTATGCGTTCTAGTATTAGAAGTCGTAGCATTCGCATCGAGAGGTGGTTTACTATTATATGCGTGTTGCATGATCGCATGGCTTGTGGTTGTCTGATAACTTGTAGAAATACAAGTTATTTATACTGTTTTATTTAGATATTGCGGCAAAAAGAGAGGAAAGTTGCGTCGATGGTATAGAAATTGGCTAAGAAATGCGAGAATTATAAAT
This sequence comes from Benincasa hispida, assembly GCF_027475165.1. Taxonomy (NCBI): domain Eukaryota; kingdom Viridiplantae; phylum Streptophyta; class Magnoliopsida; order Cucurbitales; family Cucurbitaceae; genus Benincasa; species Benincasa hispida. Next base: position 14,015,670 of record NC_143482.1, read on the forward strand.
TGTCGTCAATACGCCCACTAACACCATTGCGATGGTAGAATAGAGTGTTTCAATTTCTGTTTTGTAGGAAATCAGTCACCGCATGCGTTAATGGCTCAAAGATAAAAGAAACAACGTATCTACGTCGCATTGCGCCCATCATTCAGGAATGAAGAGACGATCAACACAATGACGACGCATACGACAATCGATCAAGAGCTTAACGATCAACACAAATTCAATCGCTTGCGGTAATAAAAAATAACACCGCATACGGCGATCAATCGAAGATGTAAAGAGCAATGCATTTGCGAAGGATTCGGACAAATGTACAGCTTTCAGTTGTGCATTTCTGACGAATGATTGCATAACAGAAGGAATATTCACTCCATCATTTCAGGAACTACCTTAACCATACAGTGGGGACCACAATGCAAAGAGTCAAGCTTCGCCTATAAATAGCTTCGGCAATTTCATTGAAAGATATATTTGAATACATAGAGACGTGTATATACTGCTCTGAGAGAGAGACTGGTTTGAAGCGATTTCAGAGTAGATTTGGGATAAATCAAGAGACAAGGCCGAGAGGTGAGTCTCCGAGCAAAGAATCCTTCCGATCCCCGCCATTGAAGCTTTGTACGAAGGTCATTTCTACTAGAAGAGCAAGCCTGAGAGGGAAGCTCTCCTTTCCATTTCTACCACATGCCGACAAGCAAAAACCTCCATCCAGGATCTTTGTCAAGACGTTGACACTTTTCTGTATTTGTTTCTAATCTCTTTTTCAAGATTCTCACAAATAACACATATCTAGGAGTAGTATCGCATAAATTAAGTGTGTCTGAATAAGCATAACACAACATCATCATTCCATTCCCATTTCAAGTCATTGAGTTTATGGTAACATGAGCTTGTATGATCCATCATTCATCACAATCCATATGCCTATTTAGAATCACCGCATCTTAAGCGTTGTATGGCATCATTGTATAGCTTATGCCTTTACAAGTTTATGGCGCCGTTTCTGGGGATTGGTTAACGGTTTATTGTTTGAGTGTGTTTGTGGTATTTTGCAGGACAGATCTCTTTGTACTGACTGTTCAACGTGGAGAGCAGTTTGATGGCTTATGAGCTCTGGTACCAAACCAGAATTTGTAGTTGACCCAGAGATCGAGCGTACCTTTCGTGTACGGGCATGCCAGAATCGAGCAAGGTAAAAGAGAGCAGCTGATATGGCAGATAATAACAACAATGCGGTACCCATAGGAAATCAAGGGGCGGTACGGCCAGCGCAGGACCCATAGCCGATGATCGTAACATTCCCACGAGGACCTACTTGGCACCCAACATGTACGATTTTTTGCCTGGGATTTCGAGCCCTACAGTAGAGGAGAACGCAAGGTTCGAAATAAAATCGGTCATGCTCCAAATGATCCAGAACGCAAGGCAATTTGGGGTTCTGCAAGGTGAAGACCCGTATGCCCACTTGACCAGTTTTGTAGAAATGTGCGGCAACTTTTCACTACCTAGCGTTACCCCTAAGGGTATTAGTCTTTATCTGTTCCCTTACTCCTCGAGGGATGAAGCCAAGAGGTGGGCTCACTCACTGGAGCCGAACGAGATTACATTATGGGATCAGCTGGTTGAGCGATTCATGAAGAAGTTCTTCCCACCGGTCGTCAATGCAAGGCGACGAAAGGATGTGTTGAACTTTGAGAAAATGGACAATGAGACCCTGAGCACGACTTGGGTGTGATTTCGAAGATTGGTGAAAAACTGCCTGCATATCGGGATACTCGATTGCGTCCTGATGGAGACATTTTACAATGGCCTGAACAGATCGACGCAGGCTATTGCTAACACCTCCACGGCAGAAGGTTTTATGGACAAGACATATACAGAGGCCAAGGTCATCCTTGACCGCATATCGCCGAACATGGATGACTGGATTGATGATGGTTATGGAGGTAGAGGCTCTGAAAGAAGAAAGAATGACACTGCCATTGTCCCTGTGGAGACAATGAAGACACTGACCGCACAGATGCCCGCAGTAACCTCAATCCTCCAATCGATGGCAATCAATCAAGGAGCCATCCCCAAACAATCAGTGCAACCCACTACATCGGCTCAAAAGGCCACAATATGTTGCGTTAATTGTGGAGGGGCTCATGTAGCAGAAATGTGCCCATCGAATATCTAGCAAGTATGCGCCATCCAAAACAACCCCTTTAGCAACACCTACAATCCGAGTTGTAGGAACCATCCTAACAGGGAGGGAATCCTAACCAAGGGGGGCTGAGCAACCATCAAAGTGGCAGTCGAGGGAATCCTCCTTTTCACCATAACTCGAATCAAGGGCAACCAAGGCAATCGTATAATTAGCAACCCTCATCTTCGAACACCTCTGGAAGCTCATTGGAGGCCCTACTAAAATAGTATATGGACAAAAATGACGCAGTGATGCAAGCGTAGGCATCTTCAATTCAAAACTTAGAGATTCAAGTGGGCCAACTGGCTTTTGAGCTTAGAAACAGAACACCTGGTACGTTGCCCAGTAACTCTGAAGCCCCAGGATCCCATGGAAAGGAGCAATGTCCCTAGAACATTGGGCAGGCAAGCTAGACTGCCTGCAGAGGTGTGGATTGTGCTCATTTAAGGAAACGCATATTCCGGTCCATATCTCACATCTATTTTTAAATGCTTCCTTTAATTCTTTTCTTTATGAATTTCTGAATTCTGTCATTTATTGCTTCGATTAATTTGTTTCATGACTTTATGAATTTATTCTTCATTTACTCTCTTGCATTTATTTCTGTGTTTTCTTTAATTCCTTTAACTTTCCTGTATTTAATATGTTATTATTTAATTGGTGAATGATTGAGTAATGAGAAGAAATTTTATTACTGCAAGTCATAGCAACTTGCGTTGATGAAAAAAAAAATAATGGAAAAAATAAAAATAGAAGAAAATAAAACACATCCAGTATGCATGGCGATAATGGACGCATCTTGAACCAACAAGATGCGCTTTGCATTCATCCAACTCAAATGCATTGAGCTGAGGGGTGTGTTGCGCGCGCGTGTGTTCTTTGCTCGTTCTTAGCAAAATGCACTATGTTGAGATAGTGTTGCGCTGGTAGCAATACCGTGCGCCCGATCCTCCAGAAATGTGTTTAGTTAAGGGGTGTGTTGCGGGGATGCATGCGTTGTTGCCCGTCCTCTGTGAAGATACACTTGCATTAGTGAACACATTGCGTTAATCTTTTCCTTACGTCCATTCGAATAAAATATTAAAGATAATTCTTTTTGCAAAATTGAGAAGTTCAATCGTTCCGTATTCCAATGAAATGATGAAGTCTGCAGACAAAAGGATGTTTTTCTGAAATTCCATAAATGAGGGAAGTTCGAATGAGGTGCCTTTTGAGTGTCTCGAGGCCTGCCGCCACGAAAATCATGTTGGGCCCACTAAGGCCCAACCTATAAATAGGAACTTCCCCCATCTGTGAACACTTTACCTCTTTTTGCAATCTGAAAACCCTACTGCCATTGAATCCAAAGCTTTCTTCTTCCCCGAAACCCTAGCGACCTTTCTAGTCCCTTTCACCTTATCATCCATGGCTGACCAAGCTTCCCAACCTTATGCTTCACCCTCAACTCCTTCCACTGACCAAATTTCCATGCGAGAGGCAACATTCCTTGTTGCCAGTCACCATCTTGTTGCCCAACCCCACACTATCCTCAGAATCATCGGTAGACCCCGGAGAAACCCTTTAGCCGTCAGGCCTCCTCAGTTCAAGAGGGGGCAAAGCACTGAAAGCACCCCACTCCCTACTCCAGCCGTCTCAACTGAAAGTGAAAGGAAGAGACACGATAACAAGGAAGTTTTTGGAAATATTCTGAACAACTTGGAGGAAGAAGAAGGATTGCCCAAGGCAGGGGTTGTAAACCAACCACTATCTACGAAGGAGTGACGGTGGCGGTGACTGAGGAAGTGGTGGTGACTAAGGAAGTGGCAGTAGTAGAGGAAGTAGTGGAAGAGGAGACAATAATAAGCACTCTGGCTTTAGAAACTCCCGAGGAAACTACGCAAGTGGAATCTTATGAAGGACCCATCAGAGTTGCATTGGAAGGGGTTGCGGCAAAGAAACAACAAGAGGTTGAAGAGGAGAAAAAGAAGAAAAAGAAGAGCAAAGGGTAAAAGGCTGGAGAAGATGGGCTATCTCATCATCGCAAAGAGAAAAAGAATAAAGAAAAGGATGATGACGAAGATGAAGAGGCCAAGAAGAAGAGGAGGAAGGAGAAGGAAGAAAGAAGAGATCGCGGGCATGAGGAAAAGCGCCTGAGAAAAGAAGAAGAAAAGAAGAGGGCTGCGAGCCTAGAGAAAGATGGAAAATCAACCTCTGTAAGGGAGAACAGGGGGAAACAATGCAATTAATGGAGCCGGCGTAACCTGAAACAAAGAAAGTTGTTGCGGCCGACGAAGGCGAAGAAGGAGAAGTTACCCCTTTGATGCAGCGTCACAGAGAGAATGCGCCGCAAGGGTCTACCGTTGACCCTTTATTTTCAATCAATGCATTAGAAGAAAAGGAAAGGAGGGGAAAGGAAGAGGAAGAGAGATAAGAGAAAATGGAGCGGGTGAAACTCATCACCACAAAAGGTGATAGAAGAAGAAGACTGCATGATGAGGAAGTTCACCGCAATAACGAGATTTTGAGGCTTGAAGAAATAAGGCAGATCGATGAGGAACAACGCCTTTTTTTGGCCTCTGAGTAGTTTGTGGAGGAGTTTGAAAGAGAAGTGAGAGAAGAGGAAGAAGAAGAAAATAAAAAGAAGGCAGAAGTAGAGAAGAAAAGGAAGCGCGAAGCCAACAGGCAACATTTACTTAAGAAGAAGGGCAAGGAACTTGTCGAGCGAGAGAAGGAGGAACAACGCAAGGAACGGGAAAGAAGACAAAGGCAACAATCTCGCCTTGTGTTGGCCAAAGGAAAGGGAAAAGCGGTCGCAGAAAGCAGCAAGCCCGCGTTGGCAAAGGCTTGTCCATCCAAAAAGAAAGAAAATGACGATGTTGATGAAAATGGGTTTTTACCCTGCACCAACGCCACTACTAGACCTCATCACGAGCGTGATCGTGGAGCATGGTTGGGACACATTTTGCCAGTGCCCAGCCATTGTTGTTCCAAAGGTAGTGCGTGACTTTTAGCATGGACGGCTGCATGGCACCAAGGATGTGATGACCATAAAAGGGCGAGTGGTGTCTGTCAGCGCAAGGGACATCAATGAACTATACCAAATGAAGGATAACCCAAATGCACCGGGCAATAAAGTCATTGATGATCCCACGGAAGAATAGTTGGAAGATGCACTGCAAGTATTAATGCAACCGGGCACTAAATGGTCGATTTCTTTAAAAGGCATCAAGACCTTGGCGTCCAAGACTCTGCTTCCAGAGGCAAGGCTTTGAGTTTATTTGGTTAAAAAGCGGCTGATCCCAACTTCCCATGACAAGACAATTTCAAGGGATCGAGTTATGGCTGCATATTGCATTGCGTGCGGCATTCCAATCGATGTGGACCGGTTGATCGTAAGTCAAATTCGAGGCTTTGTGGGGCACATTAGAGGACAATACTTCTTTCCATGGGCTGTCTCAAGTCTGTGCCTGTCAATGGGCGTAGGCATTGAGGAAGAGCCCATGCAAGAAGTCCACAGCCTCATCAATATCAAAATCTTGTGGTTGCTCCTCAAAGACTCCCCACATTGCCTAGAGTTACCTTTAAAGGGGCCCACAATCGATCTTAATGTGCCACAAAAAACCTAGGCCAAAGAGACAGCACAGAGATGATAAGGGAAAAGGGAAAATCCAAGAAGAAACAATGCAAGATCCAGAAACTTTGGACCCTTTACTCTTAGTAATCCGCCCTCCAAGCCCTCCAAACCCTCCCACACAACCTTCTTCTTCTTCCCTTCCTGAGCACTTTACCAACCTTCTTCTTGCCCCAAATTCTCCAATCGCATATCCAGCAGCCCCATCCTCACCTTCAGCATCATCATTGCAACATTCCATTCCACCGTCGCATATTGATGAACCACAAGATTTGGGTGAAGGCACCTCTGCCCAACCCCAAAACGATGCTGGTGAGACATCCCAAGCACAACCTTCCATCCCCTCCTTAGCTGCTGAGTTAGCAGAATTGCGGTCCCTCTCTTCTCCCAACAACAAAAATTCTTCACTCAACAACAAGCCTTCTTCAACCAGAGATTTGATGGGGTAATGGAGCAAATCGAAGATATACAGTACAGTGCTGCCACATTAAGGGAAGCGTTGATCAATACTCAATGCAACATTTATAAGATCCATCAGCACCAAAGATAGATTGCGGAACACAACCATGAGTACTTTAATTTTCTCACCGCATATCTTCATGGTCTCATGGTGCCTCCGCATCTCAGGCAGCACTTGAATTTTGAAGAAGCTTCTACAGTACCACCTCAAAACCCTCTTCCAGACCCTCCTGCTCCTCGACAATAATCTTTACATTTTTATGCGGCCATTCTATATTTTTATTCAATTCATTATTTTTCTAAGTTAATGAAATTCTTTGATTCTTTGTATAGGTAGAAATTTTTGTATTGCATTAATTTTTAATTATTTGTATACTTTGTTAGTATTCAATACAATTTGAGTAAATATTCTCTCTATTTGCCTGTGCCTTTTTCTTTATCATCCTTTGTCAATATTTGCAATATTCTTAATCTTTTACTTTTGCGTTATTCATTGTGCTGCCATGATGTATAATATGTTCATACGTAGAAACATTTCCCACACTTTGTAAATTCTAACTAACACTTAGTTAATTTGTAGCTTAGCAATACTTTACCTTTTTCCATTCAAAGTTCTGCTCAAACCTTCTTTTTGAATTTTTTTCTAGGTGTTTGTCTATTCTATCTAAACAACGCAATGAGAACCTTGCACATCTTTAAATTTAGGGGTGGGGAAGATCTGAGCAGATGATATCAAGAATAGGCAATCATTAAGAAAATGCGTTTAATTTCCAAAAAAAAGAAGTACTAAAAATTTTTCATACAAAACTCCAATGTCAGCGCAAGGGAAAACCCTAAAAAATAATCCCAACCTGATATGAGTAAGTTGTGAAAGGAACCTGCTCGTGGTTGGATGTTCGCATGACACCCATGGGAGCAAGCCAAAACGAAGGTGGGTTTCCAAGAACAACACAATATGAAAAGGGAAAAATGCAAAAGAAAATAAAAAAATGCAAGAGACAACTCTTCTGGATATCATGAGTTAAAGTTGAAATTGGCACACAACCAAAGTTGGATGTTCGCATGGAACCCGTGGGAACAAGCCAAAACGAAGAGTGTAACCATGATCAACAGTCTCTAATAAATGACGTAAGATTTGACCACCGCATACGAACACATCAAGTTGTTTTGATAAAGAAGAGGTAAACATTCTTTTTAAAACTAGAAAAGCATTTTTGAGCAGAAATTTGTTGTATAGAAGAATAAAGTAGGGCTTTGTTAGGAATTAGCAAGGATAGGAGGAAATTGCGTTGTCAAGTAATATGCCTAAGTGGAGCATTCAGAGCAACCAATTGACGCAAAAATATAGGATAGGAATTGAACTTTATTGCCTTAGTCGAAGATATACTTGAGGACAAGCATATATCTAAATTTGGGGGTGTGATAACTTATAAAAATACAAGTTATTTATGCTACCTTATTCAGATATTGTGACCAAAAGAGAGAAAATATGTGTTGATTGTATGAAAATTAGCTAAGAAATACAATAATTATAAATTATCGCAAATACATCTACTAAGACCATTAAGATGATAGAAAAGGATATTTCAAGTCTGTTTTGTAGGAAACAAAGTCACCGCTTGCGATCAAGGCTCAGAGAGAAACTGAACAACGCATCTCCATCGCATTGCACCCGTCAAATCAACACTGAAGAGACGATCAACGCAATGATGGCACATGCGACAATCGATCCAGTGCTGAACTTCAACTGCATGCGGAAATAAAAACAAAACTGCATGTGAGCACACGATCGAAGATGCAAATGAGCAACACAAACACGAAGGATTGTGACACGTGTACAACTAACCATTGTGCATATTCGACGGACTGATTTCATAATAGAAGGAATATTTATTCCACCATTTTCAGACTTTCCATAACAATAAAGTGGGGACCACACAAGTTAGAGAGTCAAAGCCTTCAGCCTATAAATACCTTCAAAGAATTCACTGAAAATATACTTGATATGGGGGTATAATTGATACGAGGCTATTGAGAGAGAGCTGATTTAAGTACTGATCGGAGGAAATCCGAGAAGAGAAGAGACAAGGCCGAGAGGTGAGTCTCAGTGAAATTCCGCCAAATCCCCGTCGAGAAGCTCTATACTTAGATCCCTTCTACCGGTTGAGCAAGCCTGAGAGGGAATCTCATCCTTCCATTCACTCCATCAACGCCGGCAAGTGATTCTCCGTTCTAGATCTGTGCCAAGACGTTGGTGCTTATTCGTATTTGTTTCTAACTCTCATTCATCAATTGTATTTCATCTTCTTAATCTCTTCATTCACAACCATGTATCAGACGCTAAATAGAATTATTGAATGTCTTGATCATTTCCATTTTCACTTCTCTGTCTATTTCCATTCCTCCATAAATCATTTTCTCCATGATGTTTTCTTAATCCCTTGGTGATTAATATGAATTAAACAAGTAACTTAATCTGTGCTAAAGAAATAAAGATGTTTAGTTAAAGCATGCTAGACGACATCTTCACCCGTGAGAGCAGAAGTGAAGATGCCATTCTGATTTGTCGAGAGAAGGTTAGAAGAATTCGTTAACTAAAGCAAGAAGTACTTCCAGAGATGGAAGCAATCTTGCGTTCATCACGTTTGTCCCTGTTTCACCATAGAGATGCGGGAAACGCGGCCGATCACCTAGAGGTGTATGCCAAGGGAAAAGCGGAACCATACTTGTATCTTTAACACAATTAAGAAACTTGCACTGTTTACATTAATTATCCTTTTTTTTTTTTTTTTTTTTTTTTCTGTTTCCCACATAAGCCTTGCCACCACATAAAACGATCTTTGTATATCCTTCACAGTCAGTCTCAACCTCGATATCTTGTATCATCATAGCTTAGGTTTTTTTTATCGCACTTTACTTTTATCGCAATTTACTTTATTATCGCATTTTTATCGCTTATCTTTACTTTATTGCACAATTTATTTTATCGCATGTACAAACAACACCTTTTTATAAATTGAAAAACCCCTAGTAACATATATCACAAATATAATGCAATTAACCTAAAACAATCTCTGTGTTCGACCTTGGATCACACCGAGAAACTTGCGTTGAAATTATACTTGGTTTCAACACAAGGAAACTTGTGACAACGCATAGTATACTACAAGATTTTCATGAATAAAGCATATCTAGAAGTAGTATCGCATAAATTAAGTGTGTCTGAATAAGCATAACACAACATCCACATTCCATTCCATTTCAAGTCATTGAGTTTATGGTAACATGAGCTTGTATGATCCATCATTCATCACAATCCATATGCCTATTTAGAATCACCGCATCTTAAGCGTTGTATGGCATCATTGTATAACTTATGCCTTTACACTTAACCTTGCGCTCATCCGAATAAAACACCAAAGATAAATTCTTTTTGCAAATAGAGTAGTCCAATCGTTTAGGCTTATAAGGAAATGATGATTTCGCAGATGAAAAGACATACTTCTCTGTGAACTCATAAGTGTGAGGAGCGCGGTGGCAGGTTTTTTGAGTACCTCGAGGCCTGCCATTGCAGAATTTGCATTGGGCCTATCATGGCCCAACCTATAAATTCCCACTTCCTCCGTCTGAGAGCCTATTTGAGTCTTTTGCAAATAGAAACCCTAGTAGCTCTACATACCCAGACTTATTCTCTTCCTAAAACCCTAAAACTTTCCCAGCTTTCTTACTTAGTTCATCCATGGCAGACTAGCCTTCCCATCCATCTCTTTCACCCTCATCACCCTCGCAAGCCCAAATCATTGCACGAGAGGTGGCAATCCTTGCAGCAAACCGTCGTCTTGCCGCCCAGCCACAAACCATCCCTCGAGTCGCTGAAAAACTTCGACGAAAGCCTTTAGCAGTCAGACCACTCCAGTTTAAAAGGGGGTAGAGCTCAGAGAGTACCCCACTCCCAACATTGTCCTCTGAAAGTGAAAATAAGAGAAGAGACGATAGAGAGGTGTTTGGGAGTATACTCATTAACATGGAGAAAGAAGGAGGACTGCTCAAAGCTAGGGTTGTGAACTAGCCACTGCCTTTGGAGGAGGAGATGGAGGAAGCTTCGAGAAGGAGCGCCCTGGCCGTTTCGGATCCTAAGGAAATAGTTCAAGCATAATCCTATGAGGGACCTATCAGGGTCGCTTTGGAGGAAGCAGTGGCAGAGAAGCAGCCTGAAGTGGTTGAAGAGAAGAAGAAGAAGAAGAAGATCGAAGAGAAGAGGGCTGAAAGAGATAAGGAAGCCCATCCAATCAAGAATAAGGGAAGAAAGACGGGTGAGAAGATAGAACACAGGCGGGAGGAGAAGCGCCTGAAGAAGGAGGAAGAAAGGAGAAGGAGGGCTTAAAGCCCAGAAATAGACAGAGAATCCAAATCCGCAAGGGTGGATAAGGGGGAGTCAGTGCAACTGCGAGAATCAGCGCAACTCGAGGGGGAAATAACGCAAGTAATAACGGTTGCAACTGATGATGGAGAAGATTCAGACATCACCCCCTTAATGCGGCATTGCAAGGAGAATGCGCCGCAAGGGTCAATAATTGACCCAACAATTTTGAAAAGTGGAGTAGAGGAAAAGGAGAGAAGAAGAAGAGAGGAGGAAGAAAAACAAGAAAAGATGTTGCGGGCACAACAAATCACTGCAGAAGGTAGTCGAAGAAGAAAATTACAAGATGAGGATGTGTGCTGCAACAATACAATATCGGCAGAAGAGGAAAGAATAAAGCTCGAGGAAGAACAACACATTTTGCTGGCCTCAGAGAAATTTGAAAGAGAAGTTGAAAAAGAAATGAGAGAAGAAGAGGAGGAAAAAAAGAAGAAGAAGGTTGAGAAGGAGAAGAGGCACCGAACAAATGTTCAGCGCATTCGAGAAAATAAGGGCAAAGAAATTGCTGAGTGGGAGAAGGAAGAACAACGCAAGGAAAGGGAAAGGAAACAAAAACAAAGATCCTGCCTTGCGTTGATTAAAGAGAAGGGCAAAGCAGTAGTAGAAATTAGTGAGCTTGCGTTGGCTAAGGGACGATATGATGATGGAAATGGGATTCTTTCCTATGCCAATGCCACTACCAGACTTGATCACAAGCGTTGTATTGGAACATGGATGGGAAACATTTTGCCAATGTCCATCCATCGTTATCCCAATGGTAGTGCGAGACTTCTATAATGAACGACTCCATGGCATCAAAGATGTGGTGACCATGAAAGGGGAAGTGGTGCCTTTCAGCGCAAAGGACATCAATGAATTATATCTGATGAAGAACATCCCGGATGTGTCGGGTAATAAAATCATTGATGATCCCAAAAAGAGCAGATGGAAGATGCGCTGAGAGTATTAACACAACTGGGCACTAATGGTCGGTCTCCTTAAAAGGTATCAGAACTCTTGCGTCCAAGACACTGCTTCTAGAGGTGCGACTTTGGGTTTATTTGGTGAAACGGCGACTCATCCCGACTTCGCATGACAAAAGAATTTCGAGGGATAGAAACATGGCCGCATACTGCATTGCACGCGACATTCCAATAGATGTGGGCTAGTTGATCACAAGATAAATTCGAAGTTTTGTGGGGCACATAAGAGGCCAATATTTCTTTCCTTGGACAGTCTCAAGCCTATGCCTCTTACTAGGTGTGGGTATTGAAGAGGAACCAATGCCGGAAGTACATGGCCTCATCAACGTCAATATTTTGAGAATGCTTCTCAAAGATTCCCCACATTGCCCCGAACTTCCACCTAAAAGGCCCATGATCGACTTAAATGCACCGCAGCAGTCGAAACCAAAGAAATAGCGCAAGGTTGACAAAGGAAAGGAAAAAGTCCAAGAACCATCACCGCAAGATCCTGAACCCTTGGACCCTTTGCCTTTGATCATCTGCCCTCCAAGCCCTCCTGCAGAACCTTCTTCCTCACTCCCCGAACATTTTACCAACCTTCTCCTTGCCCCTAATTCTATAACCGTGTCTCTAGTAGCTCCATCCTCACCTTCATCATCACCACAATTTTCCCACCGCCGCATGTTGATGACCCACGTGATTTGAGTAAAGGCACTTCTGCCCAACCCCAAAACGATGATGGCGAAACATCGCAGGCACAACCCTCCATTGCCACCTTAGCTGCTGAACTTGCAGATATGCGTTCCCTTCTCTCCCATCAAAATGAACTCTTCTGTCAGCGCATGACTGAGGTATACGAGGGACAAGCAGAATTGCAGTGCAGCGTTGATATGATAAGGCAGGTGTTGATTAATATTCAACGCAATATTTATACGATACACCTGAACCAAAGGCAAGTAGCGGAGTGCAACCATGAATATTTCAACTTCTTGACAACCTATCTTCATGGTCCCATGGTGCCTCCGCATCTCCAGCAACATCTGCATTTCGAAGAAGCTCCTCGCGTACCTCATCAAAATCCTCCACCTGAACCTCCTTCTCCTCAATAACTTTACAATTTTTATTGCGGTCATTCTTTTATTTATAATTTCATTCATTATTTTTTTCTATGTATAAAAGCTATTACTTGGTTCTTTGTACATGTTAAAATTTTGTATTGCGTTATTTGTAATTCTTTGTATACGTGGTTAAATTTTAATTCAACAGAGTAACAATTCTTTTCGTATGCATTCGCCTCTTCTTTATCATCCTTTGTCATTCATTGCGATGTTCGTTATCTTTTCTTTTGCGTTATTTATTGCGCTGCCATGATGACTTATATGCATACACTTAGTAACATTTCCCACACTTTGTATTTTCTGACTAACATTTAGTTAATTTGTAGCAATAGCGCCACTTTACCTTTTATCCTTCAAGACTCTGCTCAAACCTTCTTTTCAAAATTTTGACTAAGTGTTTTGTCTACTATGTCCAAAACAACGCAATGAGGACCTTGCGCATCTCTAAATTTGGGGGTGGGGAAGGTCTGAGCAGATGCGATCAAATGGATGCGGACATTAAGAAAATGCGTTTATTATTGTCAAAAAAAAAAAAAATTCATACGAAACTCCAATGTCAGTGCAAGGGAAATTCCACAACAATCCCAACTTGATAAGAGTTAGTTGTGAAAGGAACCTGCTCGTAGTTGGATATTCGCATGACACCTGTGGGAGCAAGCCAAAACAAAGGTGGGTTTCCAAGAACGACGCAATATAAAAAAATGAAAAAAAAAATTAAAGAATATAAGAGACAACTCCTTTGACCTGCAAAAGTTATACTTAGCTGAAAATCAAGAGTTGAATTTGAGATTGGCACACAACCGTAGTTGGATGTTTGCATGACACCCGTGGGAACAAGCCAAAACGAAGGGTGTAACCATGATCATCAGTCTCTAATAAAATAACGCAACCCGACCACCACATTCAAGACGCATCAAGTTGTCTTTGCATGAAGAGGTAAACATTCCTTTTAAAACTAGAAGGGAATTTTTGAGTAGAGATTTGCTGTATAGAAGAATAAAGTAGGACTTTGTTATGAATTATCAAGGATAGAAAGAAATTGCGTCGTTAAGTAATGTTGCCTAGGTAGAGCATTTGGAGCAACCAATCGATGCAAAATTTAGGACAAGAACTGAACAATATTGCCTTAGTAGAAGATATGCTTAAGGACAAGCATATATCTAAATTTGGGGGTGTGATAACTTGTAGAAATACAAGTTATTTATACTGTTTTATTTAGATATTGCGGCAAAAAGAGAGAAAAGTTGCGTCGATGGTATAGAAATTGGCTAAGAAATGCGAGAATTATAAATTGTCGTCAATACACCCACTAACACCATTGCGATGGTAGAATAGAGTGTTTCAATTTCTGTTTTGTAGGAAATCAGTCACCGCATGCATTAATGGCTCAAAGATAAATGAAACAACACATCTACGTCGCATTACACCCATCATTTAGGAATGAAGAGATGATCAACGCAATGACGGTGCAGGCAACAGTCGATCAAGAGCTTAGAGATCAATGCAAATTCAACCGCATGCGGTAATTAAAAATAACACCGTATGCGGTGATCGATCGAAGATGTAAAGAGCAATGCATTTGCGGAGGATTCGGATAAATGTACAGCTTTCAGTTGTGCATTTTTGACAAATGATTGCGTAACAGAAGGAATATTCACTCCACCATTTCAGGAACTATCTTAACCATACAGTGGGGATCACAATGCAAAGAGTCAAGATTCGCCTATAAATAGCTTTGGCAATTTCATTGAAAGATATACTTGAATACATAGAGACGTGTATATACTGCTTTGAGAGAGAGACTGGTCTAAAGCGATTTCAGAGTAGATCTGGGATAAATCAAGAGACAAGGCCGAGAGGTGAGTCTCCGGGCAAAGAATCCTTCCGATCCCCGCCATAGAAGCTTTGTACGAAGGCCATTTCTACTAGAAGAGCAAGCGTGAGAGGGAAGCTCTCCTCTCAATTTCTACCACACGCCGACAAGCAAAAATCTCCATCCAGGATCTTTGTCAAGACGTTGAAACTTTTTTGTATTTGTTTCTAATCTCTTTTTCATCATCTGTATTCATCTTCTTAATATTTCATTCAGACCATGTATCGAATGCTTAATTTTAGTATTAAATGTTATGAGTATTTCCATTGTCATTTCTCTGTCTATTTTCGTTCATCCATAATCCATTTCCTCCATGATGTTTTCCCAATTCCTTGGGTAAATAGAAAAAATTAAGCAAGTAAATTAATTTGTGTTAAGGAAATGATTAAGTTCAGCTAAAGCATGCTCGACGTCATCTTCACCTGTGAGAGCAGAAGTGAAGATGTTATTCCGCCTATCGAGAAAGGGTTGGAAGAATGCGTTAACTAAAGCGAGAAGTACTTTTATAGGAAGCAAACTTGCGTTCATCACGTTCATCCCTATTTCACCATAGAGATATGGGAACGCGGTCGATCACTGAGAGATGTACGCCAAGGGAAAGCGGAACCTTAGTTGCATCTTTAACGCAATTAACAAACTTGCGTTGTTTTTACTACTTATTCTTTCTCTTTCTGATTCATCCATAAAGACTTGCCATTGTATACCACGATCCTTTGTATAACTTCATAGTCAGCCTCGAACTCAGTATCATGTATCATGTATCTTGTATCTTGTATCAAATTAGTTTAGGATTTTATTTTCAATGCAACTTTATTTTATCAACGCAACTTTATTTTCATCGCACTTTTGATTCCTGTATAAACCAATTCTTTATTAATTTTAAAAATCAGTCGCATGTATCACAAAAGTAACGCATTAACGAAAACAATCCCTATGTTCGACCTCGGATTATTCTGAGAAACTTGTGTTGGAATTATACTTGGTTTTAGCGTAAGGAAACTTGTGACACGCATTACTCTATCACATACTATAAGCCTATAATTAACAACGTATATTTAGAAGTAGTGTGCATAAGCTATAACACAGCATGACATTCCATCTACATTCTATTTCTATGTCATCAAGTTTATGGCAACATGAGCTTGCATGATTCACATTCACATTTGTTCACATGCTGTAAGACGATATAAATAACCCGTGTCATTGCCCTTGCGGTCACTCTTAAGGGTTACAATGAAATCATCTCCACATTTTATCTATTTTCCCATTCATTTATTTCATGTCAAGAGTTGTCGTGTCTTTACCTTCCATGCATATTCTCATTGCGTTGTCTGTTAGGTAGGAGTAGGAGTAGGATTCACTTAGAAACCTCCTTTCCATTCTTTAATTTAAATCGCCGCATGCACATTACTGCATTCATTTTGCTATAAGTCCCTGTGTTCAACCTCGGGTCACCCGAGAAACTTGCGTTCGTGTTATACTTGGCGTGAATGCAAGAAAACTTGTGACAGGATGCATGGTCATCACATACATTCGTTAGCACATTATCATTCCAACGCATGACCATCAACACATATCTTAAGAACATGCATCGCATACCGCGTCCAAGGGATTTTAGTTGTTGAAGAATTTGACTTCTAATTTACTGTCACGAGGCCCCTTGTTCAAAACCTGGATTCAGTACTAGAGAAAACAACCTTTCTCCTATCCCTAAATTGGGTAGGCGTGAAATCTGTCTTGCACCCTATGTCTTTAGCTATCTATTAGGTCTTAACCCTGAAATGGGAGGCTTATTGAGCCGGTGTTGTTGAGCCAACCCTCACTTATGAAAATATAAGGATAATCCCGAATAAACAAGAGTTCATAGTTAGCTCAAGATTACGATCGAGTTACCTAGGTTATCTAGGTGAAACAGTCAGTCTTATATAGTAAACAACGTCATAAAGTAAGAGTGACTTATTTCTTGGTCCGATCTTATGCAAACTCATTGCATAGAATGCACCCACTTCTCATATCATAATATGTATGAATTAGGATCACATCTTATGTAGCACTTTATAACTTTTTGTAACAACTACAGAGTAGACCGCATCCAATAGTGTTACAAGAATAAGGTACTCAACCTTATTCATGTACTATAGATCATTTTGACTATTTACTCGAACCTGATCGACTCTTATATCTCCACATAAAGTTCAAGTACTCATGCAATAGTCATAGGTCTTAGTTTTTTAGATTAGACTTTCATACAATTTATAAAATCAATAATAAGTTTATTGATTATAGAAAATATTTATCATTTTACAAGCTGCGAGTTTTAGGACATAAAACCCAACAATACTCTCACTTGGACTAGAACTTCAGTGGATCAATTAACCGACGTTGCCCTACTAACCCACGTCCGAACGTGAATTTTGGATTAATTATCATATAATTAACCAACTAATTAATTAATAAATATAATCATATTATATTTTTAACCTATAGTTTGATATCACATATCTACTATAGTATTTTCTCCTCTACTTGATATAAATCATATTTATCTAATTTCCTCCAAAATAATGTATCTCATACATTTAGCCAATTATATCATATATAATTAACCAGACCAATTATATCATATATAATCGAACTTCCTCTTGTCAATTTGAATATTTCAAATTAACCTAAATACTGGTTCTCGACTTTATCCAAGCTAACCAGGGGACCTAATGGACCTATGGCTCGAAGCTTCAACGATCCGTGAATAGCTGACTAAATGTTTTAGCCACGAGATCCACCATCCGTTAACTGTCAAGCATTCCACTAAAGACCAACAGTTGAACTCTTCTTACCACAGATATATTTCTGTGTCCATCGGATATAACCAATCATGAGTATGATGACCCTTCACAGATGCTCGTAAGTACAGCTGGGCCAAATTACCGTGATGCCCCTGTAATAACATCTCACTCCTTAAGTACCACTGATACCTCTAATGAACAATACAACATAGTCTAACTATGTGTGAACACCTCTCGAGCCAAAAGAAGGTGTGTGGTGCCACATCGTTCAAGCCCCAGAATCAGCCCTCAAGGGAGCTATCTATCTACTTACCCCTGCCTCGGGGAAGGAGTGAATTCCGTCTGGTGTAGCTGAGTTCCCAGTTCCCAAATCAGACGAATCCCCAAAATGGTAGATAACGAGATGTTAACACTTCGAGGTCAGGTCTTATACAAACTCTTTGTATAGGACGCCCCCGCTCGCATGTCCTCAACATGGATGATCAGGATCAGACCATCTGTGACAAGTACAACACTTGTGACCATCCCACAAAGCGGGCTGCATTCATAACGTTACCAGGATAAGGTTTTCCTCCTTTATCCATATACTACAGACCATTTTGGTTATCACTCAAGACATGATCCAGTTGTATGTCACCACATACATGCTTGAGTCACATACAGATAACCAAGGATTTTATGTTTATTGGTTCGTGGTAAAGCAAATAAAACAAGTAACTAAGGAAAATACAAGATGTATAGTAAATATCATATATTAACAACACAAGTGTTCGTACAAACTGTTTACAAACTACAGGATACGAGACTTTAGGGCATCAACCCCAACAATCTCCTACTTATCCTAAAGTGATGTGGGGTTTACAATAAACTAGGGCATAAAAGCCTAGTACAAGAAAATCTCCCACTTGCCTAGTTCAGTCGTGGACGATCCTGTAGACCCATGCTCCGTAGGTGACCCTTAAACACTGTAGCCATGAGAGACTTTGTAAACGGGTCAGCAACATTGTGCTCTGAAACGATGTGCGTGATAATCACGTCTCCTCGATGCACTATCTCGTGGATCAGATGATACTTCCGCTCTATGTGTTTGTCACGCCTGTGACTCCTCGACTCCTTGGAGTTCGCCACATCCCCACTATTATCACAATAGAGGGTAATGGTCTTAGACATATCTAGAACAACTTCCAGGTCTGTCAAGAACTTCCTGAGCAAGACGGCCTTCTTAGCAGCTTCGCAAGTCGCTACGTACTCCGCCTCCATAGTGGAGTCAGCGATGTACCCTTGCATAGTGCTTCGCCACACTACAGCTCCTCTGTTAAGAGTAAAGACTGGCCTTGATGTGGACTTGCGAGAGTCCTTATTAGTCTGAAAGTCAGAATCCATGTATCCTATAAGGATCAAATCCTTAGAACCATACAGGAGCATGTAGTCCCTCGTTCTCCAAATATACTTGAGGATGTTTTTCATTGCAGTCCAGTGACCTTGGCCCGAATTATACTGATACCTACTGACTATGCCCACAGCATAGTAGATATCTGGATAAGTATAGAGCATTGCGTACATCAAACTACCAACGGCAGATGCATATGGGACCCGTCTCATCTCTTCAACCTCTTGAGGCATCTTAGGACACATGTCCTTGGATAACTGCAGTTAGTAGACCTACATCATTCACAATGAGTAGGATATCGTCTACATACAACACTAAGAAAACTATTGAAGCATTGATGATCTTCTTGTAGACAAAAGGTTCATCAACGTTTTGGTCAAAGCCATACGACTTGATCGCAGTATCAAACCGTATGTTCCAAGATCGAGACGCTTGTTTTAGTGCATAAATGAACCGATTTAGTTTGCAAACCTTTTGCTCTTGACCTTGGGCTATGAATCCCTCGGGCTGCATGATAACGGGCAGAAATGCACATTATTACAGTGCAAAGTTATAAAATAATGCAGGATTGCAATGGTAAAAATATACAATATTGCGTCCAAAAACATTAAGTTCACAACATTGCGATCGCATGTGTCCATCGCATTAAAACATCTAACTTATGTACTTTATGTAAGAAAATGCGTTGACGCAAGGCGGAAATACGATCCAAAGAAATAAACGTCCGAGCGCATTAAGAGATTGCGACCGCAAGGCTATGCGATCGTTTGCGCTCGCAAAAATCTGCTCAAGGAGGTGGCCACATAGAGCCGGTGCATCAAGGTGGGCACATCTGGGTGAAAGCTTAATAAATCACGATGGGACAGAAAGCTGATGACGGTCGATTCTGAATTAAGTTGACAATCTGTTAACGACCTATTGTAGTAAGTACACTCAACTTTTTGGTGACAATTATTCGACGCATTAGAGAGAATTAATGTCATCCCATCAGTTCAATCATAAGAGAGAAGAAGCTTTTCACCCTAAAGCTCTATAAATACTGAAGGCCACCTTCAGTGAAGGAGTTCGTCCAGTTACAGAATTCACCATATAGATAGAAGTAGCCTTGTTCACAGTTTTTCTTTTACTTAGAAGGTGAAAGCGAGTGAAGGGAGATTACATCGAGAGATCATACCGGTGAACTCGGAAGAGTGTCAGGGAGCATCGAAATTAGAGAGAGGGCCAACTCTTGTGGAAGCAAGAACATCTTTTGGGCAGAATAGAGATAACAGTGTAAAAGCCTTGGGAAGCAAGATATTGCTACCAGGCTCTCTACCCTTATTTTCCATTGTCATTTTGTACTCTGAATCTACTTATAAAAATGGAAATTGCATTATATCGGTCCACTCTCTGTACATTATGCATGAGTAGCTAAATCTGTCGAATGGGTTGAGAAGAATTTAGCTAGCATAACCTGAGATCTTCATTCTATGCGATTATCTTGTATTATGTATGCGTCATTCGTCCATTAGAGATACTCGGGAGGTTAGTCTAAGGATAGAATCTAGGCTTGGAAAAGTCAAATTAGAATCTAGGCTCGGGAGAGTCAAATTAGAACCACATAATCAAGAGATAGAAGCTTAGAAATAAGTTCTATTTGCTATTAACGCATCGCATGCACCCTAGAGATAGAATATGATTGTATGCGGTCGCCTTGTCCTTGTGTGCATCTTTCATCATCGCATAGGCAAGAAGCAAAGACTTAGGAATAAGCTCTATAGACATTATCGCATTCATCGCATGCGTCCTAAAAATAGGAGCTACCACATTTGCATTGGAAAATGAACTACTGTCGCATGAGTGTAGCATGATCACATAGCGTGCACATTCTCAGGAAACGCTAGCTAAAGACCTTCTCAACCTGTTCCTCCACATACTCAGTATATCTATCACATAATTACTCTTTTCTCCAATCCGCTGCATACATTCTATACCTTAAACAACAAACCAACCAAACCATTTATGTATTTGTTACCACAAGGTGATCTAAAATTACCATCGCATACTGTTTTCCTTAGCCCTTGTGTTCGACCCTGGGCCAACCAGGCAACTCAGTAGGATTTATACTTAAGTCTTACTGAGAAAACTTGCATGCACAACGCATTTCCACCATCGCATTGTACACCATTATTTCATCGCATAAAATAACGCATCACTGCACCATATAAATGGTCTCCTCAAGATTTCCATTCAGAAAGGCCGTCTTGACGTCTATTTACCAGATCTCATAATTATAATAAGCTGCAATGTACAGAAGGATGAGGATCCACTTTAACATGGCAACAGGCGAGAAAGTCTCCTCATAATCAACTCCCTCTACCTGGGTATAACCCTTTGCCACAAGTCGATCCTTGAAGGTTTGTACCTTCCCATCAGCACCCTGTTTGCGCTTGTAGATCCATTTACAACCTATAGGGCAAACCCCATCAGGCTGATCTACAAGATCCCATACTAAGTTGAAGTACATCAACTCCATCTCGAGATCCATGGCCTTGACCCATTCATCCCGGTCAACATCCTCCATCGCCTTATTATAAGACAACGGATCCTCAATGTCACCATCTACTACCATAGCAAGGATTTCTGTGAAACCCAGATAGCAAACGAGTGGGTTCGCAACCCTCCCACTACGTTGAGGTTCCCTCAACTCTTGAGGTGGAATTGACCTACTAGATGAACTCCCATCAACAACCCTTGTTGATGTAGCAGGCTCTTCAACAACTCTTGTTGAAGTTTCAATAATTTCATTGGAAAGTTCACGCAACACGACTTTGCTTTGTGGACTGTGCTCCCTTATATGATCCTCCTCCAAGAAAGTAGCGTTTGTTGAAACAAACACCTATTTTTCGTCGGATCATAAAAATAACCCCCTCGTGTAAAGGCAGTGGCATGTGTCGCAAGCGATGCGGCGGTAGTCTCTCACTTCCTGAAGAAAAATATTTTCACTCGTTTTGGCACTCCACGTGCCATAATAAGTAATGAGGGGTCTCACTTTATCAATCATATTGTCAAGGAGCTGCTGCGCAAATAAAACATTCTCCAAAAAGTGGCCACCGCATACCATCCGCAGACGAATGGCCAAGTCGAGATGTCCAATCGAGAAATCAAGTTGATACTTGAGAAGGTAGTAAGGCCTTCGCGAAAGGATTGGGCAACAAATCTCGATGATGCGTTGTGGGCATACCGAACTGCATTTAAAACACCCATAAGTATGTCCCTGTATGCGTTGGTATTTGGTAAGGCATGTCATTTGCCTATGGAGCTGGAATACAAGGCATTGTGGGCAGTGAAGAAACTGAATTTTGATTTGAAGAAAGTAGGAGAAGCGAGAAAACTTCAACTGGTCGAGCTAGAAGAATTGAGGATTAACGCATATGAGAACGCAAAGATTTACAAGGAGTGCACAAAGCGCTGACACGACAAACACATATGCGGTAAGAACCTCCAAGTCGGGCAAAGGGTCTTGCTATTCAACTCATGTCTACAGCTCATCCCTGGAAAATTAAAGTCACGTTGGTCCGAACCATTCATAGTTAGACAGGCATTTCCGCGTGGCACGGTTGAATTATCAAATGATGATGGAACCAACATATTCAAAGTTAATGGGCAGCGAGTAAAAGCGTATCACGGAGAAGGTTGGCATCGCCAAGTCGACTCTGTGGAACTGAGAAACTTTGAATAAAGAAAGAAGTAGGTGGTCCCTGCGTTATGACGATCGAAATTCATCAGGGACGCAAGTTTTGGGAATCATGAAATCTTCAACTTTTCTCTACTACTCTGAATTTTCACTTCACTATATCTTTTCAATCTTACCTTTATACAAAAAAAAAAGGTTTGTTTTGTCTAATCTTATTTGACCCTCTCTCTGTTTTTCTTGCAATAATTGAGGCGCTGGATTGTGGAGGTGTTACACGAAGAAGCAACTTATCTTATTTCGTCACTGCAATCCAAAGAAGATAGATCACCGCAAAGAAGGATGCATCAATACACAATGCGGGCGAATTTGAGGGTTGTATTCTTCCTTCACTTTATTTCAAATTTTGCATTATCGCATCGCATTTTAGTTTCACCGCATCCTCTTTGATTACCACAATCATTTAATATTGATAAATTTAGTAAGTCGCCGCATGCTATCTCTTTGCCAATTATGATTTCAATGATGAGACACATGCTTCTATTCCTTTCATATAAACTAGAGTCAACTTAATTTTAAGATAGTCACCTCATAAAATATTTCTAGAAGCTAGGGGTGTGCTAGCTTTCTTTCAAACTCTCTTTACAAAGATTTCTAAGAACATCGCACGACTTCTTTCAATCTTTTGGCAATAGGGACATTGCCGCATTTTAAATTTGGGGGTGAGGTATTTATTTTCGACCTTGCTATTTTGAAAAAAAATTGGGAATAACAACTCCACTGTCAACGCAATGGGAAACCCATGTTGATACGAGTTAAGTTGTAAAGGGCACTTACCCGTAGTTGGATGTCTGCATGACACATGTGGGGGTAAGCCAAAACGAAAGTAAGTCGCCAGGATTAACGCATAAATAAATGACCGCAACTCCGCTGCCAAGTAGGTATGAGTTTAGCATGAGAAAGAGCGCATTGCTCGTAGTTGGATGTCCACATGACACACGTGGGAGCAAGCCAAAATGAAGGTAAGGCACTTGGAATCAGCGCAAGGTCAGAAAAAAAAAAATAATGTCAAGAAATATGCAAGGATAAAAATCATTTGACACCCCGGTGGAAAGGTTTTCTTTTTGAAATAAATCATGCAATGTCTCGAAATTTTGTCAAGTCCTTTTAGAGGATAAGCTTGCAATCCCTAGGTCTTAGAAATATTTTAAGAAGAGACTTGAATAAGACTTAAGAAAATTTTGATGTATAGAAGCTAAATGACGTATCCTTGAGAAATCTAGGAAAAGAATATTGCGGTCGACTTGCTAAAGGAAATCTTTACCTTATGCTTGAGGACAAGCATTGTTTAAATTTAGGGGTGTGATAATGTGCAGAAATGCACGTTATCATAGTGCTAAGTTTTTAAACAATGCTCTCTTGCATTGATAAAATGTGTTAGATTGCATCCAAAAAGCATTAAGTTTATATCATTGCGGTCGCATGCGTTCATCGCATAGAAACAGTTGATTTTTATATTTTTATGCAGAATATGCATTAACGCGAGGTGAAAAGCGTGATCACAAGAAATCATCGGTCGAGCACAGCATTACCGCAAGGCTTTGCGGTGATTTGTGTTCACGTATATCTACTTAAGAAGGATTTTCGCATAGAGCCGACACAACTTGGTGGGCGCATCTAGGTGAAAGGCATAATTAATCACGATGGGACAAAAAGCTGATGACGATCGAATCTGAATTAAGTCGACAACCACTAACGATAACAAGTACATTCAGCTTTTCGGTGACAAATATTCGGTGCATCAGTCAGGGAATTAAAGTCATCCCATCTGTGCAATCATAAGAGAGAAGCTGGCCTTCACCCCGAAGCTCTACAAATACCGAAGGCATCCTTTAGAAAAAGAGTTCGGTTCAGTTAGCTCAGTAGGTCTTTTTCCATAGTTTTCCTTTTTACTTTAAGGCGGGGCAAGAGAAGAGTAGAAATGTCAGAGATCACTCAGGGAAACTTGAGAGAGAACCCGGAGGCATAGAAGCGGAGAGCGGGCCGACTCTCGCGAGAGCGAGATTATCTTTTGAACACGAGTAGAAAAGAAAGTGTAAAAGCCTGGGAGCAAGAGATTGCTACCAGGCTCTTTATTCTATTCTTGCATTGTTGATTTGTATTTCATCTTTATATTTATGCAATGGAAGTTCTTATTCTACATTTTTTCACTCTCTTAGCATGCATGAGTAGTAAAACTAGTCGAATGGGTTGAGAAGAACTAAGCTAACATGACCTAGGATTTTCATTGCTTGCGATTGCCTTGTTTTATGCTATGCCAAATATCCCTTTAGAGCTACTTGAGAGAGAGTCTAAAGAAAGAACCTAAGACTTGAGAGAGCTAGGTTAGAATCTAGACTCGAGAGAGCAAGATTAGAACTGCATAAACAAGACATAGGGAATTAGAGATAAGCTCTGTTTGCCAACCTGCATCGCATGCATCCTAGAGATAGGTTTGATATTATGTGGTCGCCTTATTTGTGTGTGCGTCAGTTTGTCAATGCATAAATAAGAATAGAGGCTTATATGTAGGTCCTATAGACTTATCGCATATATCGCATGCGTTCTAGCCTTAGAAGCGTAGCATTCGCACCGAGAGGTGGTTTACTATTGTATGTGTGTTGCATAGTCGTAAAGCATGAACGTATCCTAGAAAGTGTTAGCCGAAACCCTTCTTAACTCGTTCACCGCATACTCATCATATCTTCCGTTTTATCAACTCTTTTCGAACTCTGCCGCATTTGTTTATTTTCATTATCGCAAACAACAACCTCAACAACTATTGATTTATTTGGTAACCGCAAAGTCTTCTGAAAATTACCACCGCATATTGTTTTCCAAGTCCCTGAGTTCGACCCTGGACTTACCAGGAAACTCAATGGGGTTTACACTTGGATTCCACTGAGAAAATTTGAGTGCTCAATGCAATTCCATATCCGCATTTCCTCGATAATTTCACATCATAAAATAACGCATCATGTACTTGCTACAGTAGGTCGTTAACGGCTGGTCAACTTAATTTAGAATCGACTGTCATCAGCTTTCTGTCCCATCGTGATTTATTATGCTTTTCACTCAGATGTGCCCACCATGATGCATCGGCTCTATGCGGCCACCTTCTTGAGTAGATATTCGCGAGTGCAAATGATCGCATAGCCTTGCGTCAACGCAATCTCTTACTGCACTCAGATATTAATTTCTTTGGATCGCATTTCCGCCTTACGTCAACGCATTTTTTGCACAAAAATACATAAGTTAGCTATTTTAATGCGATGGACGCACGCGATCGCAATGTTGTGAACTTAATGCTTTTGGACGCAATATTGTATATTTTTATCATCGCAATCCTGCATTGTTTTATAACTTTGCACTGTAATAACGTGCATTTCTGTCCGTTATCAAGTGACGTAAACTAGCTTTACGCCCATTCCACAACTTCAGAGGTGTTCTTGCAACACTCTTGGAGGGAACACAGTTGAGTATGTATACCGTAGTCTCCACTACGAAATCCCAAAACGAGTCCGGTAAGGACGCGTAAATCATCATCGAGCGAACCATGTCTAACAAGGTCCTATTTCTCTTCTCCGCTACACCATTCTACTGAGGTGTACCCAACGCTGAGAGTTGGGAAACGATTCCATGTTCTATCAAATAGTCCTGGAATACCGAGTCCAAAAACTCTCCACCTCGATCCGATCAAAGTATTTTAATCCGTCTATCTAATGCGTTTTCAACTTCAGCCTTGAACTCTTTGAACTTTTCAAACGATTTAGACTTTCCTTACATAAGACAAGCATACCCGTACCTAGAGTAATCATCAGTAAAACTGAGAAAATACTCATAGCCACCTTGGCCTCGCACATTCATAGGACCACAAAGGTCAGAATGTACTAACTTAAGAGGCTTCTTGGCTCTATAACCTTTTCCAGTAAAAGGTCGTTTAGTCATCTTACCCTCGAGGCAAGATACGCACACTGGTAAAGAATTTTCTTCTAACTCGTTTAGAAGTCCATTCTTCACCAATCTCTCAATCCTACTGAGATTGATGTGCCCTAAACGAAGATGCCAAAGTTGGGCATTTTCTTTTGGAGAAATTCATCGACGTTTTGATTGAGTACGGCAGTTCTAAACAATTCAGTATTATGGAGGTAATTAATGGCTAACGACCTTAGCACATATAAATTCGATTCCAGATTTGCTGTGCAAATAAAACACCATCTTTATGAATAAACGTTTTACCCACATTAAACGAGATAGTATATTTACATTGCAATAAATACTTTACAGAAATGAGGTTCCTCTTTAGTTCAGAAACAATATATACATAATTTAAAATAAGAAACCTATTTTGTAGAGCTAACTGGAGTCCTCCCACTGCCACAGCTGAGACGACGTGCCCGGTGCCTACTCGCCTCGTCATCTCACCAGCCTTCAGCTGTCGCCAAGATCTAATCCCCTGAAAAGAAGAACAAACATGGTTAGTGGCACCTGAATCAATTATCCAGGAAGAATCATTATTCTCCACTAAACAAGTTTCAAGCACAAGTAAATCACATTTACCTTTATCCGCCTTGGCCTTAGCCTTGGCTGCTTTCTTCTCTTTCAGATACCGAGGACAGTTCCTCTTTCAGTGTCCATCTCGATTGCAGTGGAAACACTTTCCCTTAGCAACCTGTGGATGCCTTCTTGGGGTAACAGGCGGTGGGTTAGCAGGTGCCTTCCCTTTTCCCTTACCACCCTTCTTATTCTTCCCCTTTGCAGAATTAGAAGTAGAAGGTGCAGACTTCGTTCCTGAGGTCGAACCTTTATGGAACGTCCTAGAGGATGAAGCAACATTTGCCTCACCCTTCTGCCGCTCCTTACTTTTCAGTAAAGATTGGTATGTCTGCAACTCGTTGAGGAGAGTTGTAAGGTTGTATTTCACTTTGTTAAGAATCACATTGCTAACAAAATGCAGGAAGCTCTTCAGCAAAGAATGTAGGATTATGCTAACCTGGCTGCCCTCATCGATTGTAGACCCATTCAACTCTGCCACATTAAAGTGGACCATCATGTTTAGCACATTTTCACGAACAGAGATGCCTTCTTCCATTTTGGAGTTGAATATGTATTTAAGAGGCTCATGCATAAGCTGTTCAGACGGTTGTCCAAACATCCGCCGCAAGGACTCCATGATCTCACGTGTTAAGACTATAGGCCCATGTTTCTTGGCCAAGACTTCAGAAAGAATTGCCAAGATGTAGGCTCGAGCCTTCTCATTCGCCCTTTTCCATCGCTCGTATGCATCCCGAACATTTCGAGCGGCATTCAGAGCTAGAATAGGAGGACAAGCCTCCATGAGAGTGAACATGAGATCCTCGATGATCAAGATTGTCGTGATCATGTGTTTCCATGTTGCAAAATTATCGCCAGTAAGTTTTTCGGCGATTAGCAATGCTAACGTGGTTGTTGCCATTTTGAAAATTTTGCTGAAAATACGAACAAAATTTTATTAGATTTTGTTAAACCACTTTTAAACCAATCAGTTTTGCAAAACAGTTTCAAGTACCCTAAGTTATAGACTTCTATTTTGCGATGATGCCCCAGTGAGGCAGGACAAACGCGTGGGGTGATCAGTTGTCCTTCATTGGGATGAGACATTCTCAACCATTAAGCAGAACCAACTCTTGAAACTGAACCTAATAGCCACCATTTTTCGGTCCAGAATCGTTAACCTTTAACTATTATGCATAAGTGTAACCCCTCGCTTTCGGTGCTAGAGTCCCGCCCTAATGAGCCCACCGTAGGGAAAAAGTAGATTAGGACAAGAGACTAAGTTACCTTATCCTCTTACAGGAGATCAAATAAAGAAACGCGCAAAACTACCATCCTTTAGGGGGACACTCCCAGGGTGCCTCGAGGCGATGCACAGTAACTTTATTCAACCTAACAATGGAGATCGAGGGATATACTGTCGCACTTCCCGCTCCCACTTACTATGAACACTCTCTCCATACACCTTGATATTGACCTAAGGTGCCGCGAGGCCGAGGATAGATCTCACAGTGTGGACTATTTAGGAGAAACGTGAAACGTTTAAGTGCATCTTATGCCCCAAGTACCTTCAACTGAATGTTCTACCTAGGATTCATTAACCTAGACAATCTGACGACTCTAAGTCGTCTTTTTAAACTCTGTTCATAAACAACGTTTGTCTATGAAATATGAACAAGTTCAAGTAGTCACATTTAAACACTTTAATGGACTTTCCTTAACTTGCATGCATGCATCAAATCTATCTAATTTACCTTTCCAGGTAAGTTCCTAGGTAGGGGTGTTATGTTTCTGTCAACTTAAATACCCAGCCTAGACAGAACCCGCCTTAGCCAAAAGGTCCCTTATGGATAGATTTGCTTCACTTTAACCTTTTATTAGCCAATTTAATCCTATTAAACTGATTAAAAGATTAAAGCCTTAGGGTTGCTAATCGTATTAGAACCATGATCTTAGGTCTATATGATTCAAGTTTTAAACACTTTAAAACCATGAATTAAACCTAAGTGAGCATGCATGTCTTTCCTATTTCTTTTAGTTCTAGTTTCTCTTTAACTTTTAAAAAGAAACATCTAAAACGATTGCGCACAACGAGGCATTTATAAACATTTATAAATAACCTATGTGTCATGCTTCATGCAATGTCCGGTCATTACTATATATAACTTTTATATAGCACATAACAACCAAGCCAACATGCTATCATTCACCCTTAGACTATAACAATTATAATATAAAGATGATGCATGTCAATGCTTTTTATGCATGCATAAATATAACTGTTATATTATATGATGCATGAGCATGCTCTTACATAATTAAATCATGCTTCTCTAAATTATAACAATTACAATAAAGAGATGATGCATGACCATTGCATAACCGAAGGTGAGATTTCCTATATATGCATACCATATGACATATAAAAACATTCATCTCATGTAATAAATAAAGGATTAACGGACCGGGATGAGCCTTTACAAAAACCGGAATGAAAAAAAAACTTATCTATTACATTTTTCATCGAGCAAACCGGTTCACAGGCAAACCGGATCTTGAATCGCCAGGAGGTCTTCATCGTGTAGTAAACTCTAATAGGTAGACGATCATTCAACGCACACTAGACGATAGAAGCATAAGTAAACGATCGCATAGACGACGAGGAGGCTGTGAAGCCTAATCGTCCACGCGATCATGTAGCGCAACGATAGGTAAACGATTTACCATGTGTTACTAAGCGACCGTTTAGTCAGTTACTAAGCGATGGACCTTGCTAATCTAAATGATCGTCTAGTGTGCGCACTTTAAACGATACGCGAGAATCTCATCGTCTACACGATGCGTGCAACCAGGTAAACGATTTACCTTGCGATGCTAAGCGATTGTTTAGTCAGTTACTAAGCGATGAAGCTTGTTGACCTAAACGATCGTCTAGCGTGCGCGCGCATTACATGATACTCAGCGATCGCGTACCCGATCATCAAAACGATATGATCAACTCTTGATCACATACCCCCTCGTTTAAACAATGCGTTCAACAACAATCGCGTACTCCTTCATCTTTATGATGCGATCAACAGCGATTGCGTAGCACATCTTTTGCACGATGCGATCAACCCTAGATCGCCTCCTTCTTCGAATAACCGCAACACTTGCCCAGGTCCTGTACTGATGACGGGTAGAAATGCACGTCATCTTAGGCCTTTTATTTAAAATTATGAGGATTGTTAAGTGAAATATGCGACAAATATGTTAGGAATTCATGAGAAAATGAGTTTGCGTCGTTCAGCATTAAGAATCTCGGCTAACCCACTATTATACGTTATTATGTGTTCAATTGTCTATCTTTGTAGCTAACGCAGGAAGCGGACACATACGCAGAAGCCGGGCTATCGTAGATACGATCGCATGCACGATTGCATACACTCGACGCATGAATATTGTGTCCCTTAATCGCATGCGATGATCGCATACGACAGTCGTATGGCTGTTGCAGCTGTCGGGCGAATGCGTCCATCGCATGGGAATTGCGGTTATCGAGCAAATGCGATCATCGCATAGAAGTTGCGGTCATCAAGCGAATGCGGTCATCGCAAGATTGCGGCTATATGATGATAACCATAATAGACGGATGAACGCAATGTTGGTAGAATGGAAGCATCAACGCATATCTCGAGAAAATCAAAAGATGATGTTGACATTTCACCTACCACGCCGTTAGCAGCAAAGATTCAGAAAAGGACCAACACGCCGCGGATGTCAGAATCAGAGCAGGTCTATTAATGTTGTCGGCGATCAAGCTCTATAAATAGAAGCCGATGAGCATAATTTCATTTCATCCAAGGTTTCCTACCTTCGGATGGATCCTTGTGATCCAGACCAAAGTGTTAGAAGAAAGATTGAGAGTTCTTCATCTACTTCATCCATTCCGAGTAACGACCGGAGTCTTCGCCAGAGTTAGATCTTGAGAGAGTCAGCTCCATCACCCTTCCATGGCACCACCGGCAGCCTTGACACACATCCGCTGGAAGCAAGACATTGCTTCCAGCTGGTCCTTTCATTTTCTCTTCTTTCCTTATATTGTATTGTATTACATTTTGGTTAAGGAATTAATACATTTTGTGAGCAATGCGTTTCTATATTTTCCTTCAATTCCATCTCCATCTCCATTTACTTAGCATCTTTAACTTTCATTGTATCACTTAGTGAGACTGTTAGAGTATCGCATACTTAATCATGCGACATAGAAATATGAAGCATGTAGCAAACCACCGAGAGGTGTGCGTTGTGTGAGTGTTGTGAGGAAACCTTATTTGCTTAGTGTGAAGCTGTAGCAATGTCTGTCTATAGGTGGACGCAACGCTTGTCTATGAGTAAAGTCAGCAATAACTAACTTCCCGAGAGGGTAAGTGGTTGGTCGTATTAAGCAATGTAAGCAAGTATTCACTAGAGATAGGAATAATCTTATGTCAACTAGGTTACTGCGATTACCTTGTCTTATGAGTGCATCACTCATCATTTTGGCATACTTGAGAGAGTAGTCTAAAAACCAGATCTAAGACTCGAGAGAGAAGATCAGATTGCATAAGTGATGCTTGAATTTTTTGAAGTGGAAATTATGGATGATATGTGTTGATGGATTGCGTTGTGCACTCAAGTTTCCCAAGAGGAATCTAAGTGTAAATTCCTCTGAGTTTCCTGGTAAGTCTAGGGTCGAACACAGGGACTTGTGAAAATAGTTGCGTTGGAGATTTTTATGAAAACTTGTGGTAACCAGTTGAATCAATAAGTGTTGGGTTGTTGTTGCATTCATGAAAATAATAACGAATGCGGTAGAGTTCGAAAAAAGTTGGTAAACGGGAAATAAGATGAGTATACGATGAACGGGTTGAGAAGGGTTTCGGCTAACACTCCCTAGGATGCGTTCATGCCTTGCGATCATGCAAAATGCATACAATAGTAAACCACCTCTCGGCGTGAATGTCACGAATTCTAAGGCTAGAACGCATACGATAAATATGCGATGAGTCTACCGAGTTTACACATAAACCTCTATCTCTATTTATGTGATGACAACATGATATTCACACAAATACACGACCACATAATATCATTCCTATTCCTAGGATGCATGCGATGCAAGTTGACAAACAGAGTTTATCTCTAAGTCCCTATCTCTTGTTTATGCAAGCCTAATCTTGCTCTTTCGAGTCCAGATTCTAACCTAGCTCTCTCGAGACATTAGGTTCTCTCTTTAGATTCTCTCTCGAGTAACTCTAAAGGGGTATTTTGCACGACATTAAACAAGAAAATCGCAAGCAATGAACTTCCTAGATCATTTAGCTTAGTTTCTCTCAACCTATTCAACTAGTTTAGCTACTCATGCGTATTAAGAGAATGAGCAGATGTAGAAATTGAACTTCCATTGAGTAGATATAAGATGAAGTACAAAATAACAATGCAAGTATAGTAAAGAGCCTGGAGCAATTTCTTGCTGTCAGAAGTTACACTATTTCTACTCGTGCTCTAAAGATATTCTTGTTTTTGCGGGAGTCAGCCTGCTCTCTGCTCTTACGCCTCAAGGTTCTCTCTCGAGCTGCCTTGGACAATCTCCGGCATCACCACTCTTCTCTTACTCCACCGTAAAAACGGAAAAGAAAACTATGAACATAGGTATGAACTTGTAATGGTGGTGAGGTAATTGACTGCTTAACCCCTTCTCTGAAGAATGCACTTGGTATTTATAGGGCATCAAAGGTGAAAGGTGGCTTCTCTTTCCTGGTTGTACAGATGGAACAACTTTAATTCCTAACTAATGTGCCGGATAATTGTCACTGATATAGCTGGATCTACTTTGAGACCGTTATCGGCTGTCAACTTAATTTGGATCCGACTGTCGTCAGCTTTCTGTCCCATCGATCTTAATTGTCCTTTCATCTGGATGCGCCCACCATGTTGCGATGATTCTTCTTGAGTGAATGTTTGCGAGCACGATCAACACAAAGTCTTGCGGTGAAGTTGCGCTCGACTAATGTATTCCCATGATCGCATTCTTTGCATTGTGTTCACGCATTATTCTGCACAAAAATATAAAGATCAATTACTCTAATACATTGGACGCATGCGACCGCAATATTATAAAATTTATGCTTAATGGACGCAATTTAACATATATCATCAACGCAATCCAACATTCTTTCAGGATTTGGCACTATGATAATGTGCATTTCTTCCAGTTATCACACCCTCAAATTTAAACAATGCTTGTTCTCAAGCATAAGCTAAAAATTCCTTTAGCAAGTTAACCGTAAAGTTCTTTCCCTAGATTTCTCAAGGATACTTCGTTCAAATCCTATATACCAGAATTTCCTTAAGTCTTATTCAAATTTCTTCCTAAAATACTTCTAAGACTTAGGGATTGCAAGCTTAACTTTCAAAAGGACTTTACTGAATTTCGAAACATCGCATGATTTATTTCAAAAAGAAAATTTTCCACTGGGGTGTCAAATGATTTATCCTTGCACAAAAAAAATTTTCATTGCTATTTTTTTTTTTTTTTTGACCTTGTACCAATCCGAGTGTCTTGCCTTCGTTTTGGCTTGCCCCCACGGGTGTCATGCGAACATCCAACTAGGGTAAGTGCCTTTCATAACTTAACTCTTATCAACATGAGTTTCCCATTGCATTTACAGTGGAGTTGTTATTCAAAAAAAGATTTTTTTTTTTTAGCAAGGTCGGAAACAAATACCCCACCCCTAAATTTAAAATATGGCAATGTCCTCATTGCCAAAAGTTAAAATAAGTCATGTGATGGTCATAGAATGCGTTGTAAAGAAAATTTGAAAGAAAGCTAGCAAATCCCTAACTTCGAGAAATATTTCATGAGGTGATTATCCTAAGATTTACGTTGATTCTGGTATATACGAAGGAGATAGAAGCATATTTTTTATCATTGAAATCATACTTGGCAAAGAATACATGCGGTAAACTACTAAAGTTATCTACTTGTGATATGTTTGCGGTAGTCAAGGAGGATGCGGTGATAAAACTTTGAAAAGTAATATGCAATGTGATAGCGCAAAATTTGAAGTAAGGATAAGGAAGAGTACATCCCCAAATTTAGCGTTGTCGCCCGCATTGTATTGACACATCCATCTTGCGGCGATCATTCTTCGTTGGGTTGTGGTGATGGAATAAGATAAGTGTTGCTTCGCGTAACATTTCTGCAATCCAGCGCCTCGATCGTTGTAAGGAAAACAAAGAGAGGGTCAAATTATTTTAAACAAAATACAAGGCATTTTTTTATTTTATATATATATATATTATATATATATATATATTTTTGTAGCAATAGAAGTGCCAAATGAAAAGATAGTAAAGTAAGGATAATTCTAAATAGTGGAGAAAAGAGCTGAAGACTTGAGATTTTCCAAAACTTTACGTCCCTGACAAATTGCAATCATCTGATAACACAGGAACCACCTACTTTCTTCTTCATTCAAGGTTTCTTAATTCCTTAGAGTCGACTTGGCGATGCCAGTCTTCTCCATGGTATGCCTTTACTCGCTGCCCATTGACTTTGAATATGTTGGTTCCGTCGTTATTTGATAATTCCACCGCGCCATGCGGAAATACTTGTCGAATTATGAACGGTCTGGACCAACGAGACTTTAGCTTTCCGGGAAGAGTCGTAGACGTGAATTGAAAAGTAAGTCTTTCTGCCCGACTTGGAGGTTCTTACTGCATATGCGTTGATCATGCCATCGTTTGGTGCGCTCTTTATAAATTTACGCATTTTCATATGCGTTGTTCCTCCATTCTTCTAGCTCGACCAGTTGCACTTTCCGTGCTTCCCCTACTTTCTTCAAATCAAAATTCAGTTTCTTGACCGCCCACAATGCTTTATATTCCAGCTCCAAAGGCAAGTGACACACCTTGCTGAATACCAACGCATAAGGGAACATACCTATAGGTGTTTTAAATGCAGTCCGGTATGCCCATAATGCATCATCAAGCTTCATTGCACAATCCTTCTGCGAAGGTTTGACTATCTTCTCATGTATCAATTTAATTTCCCGATTGGACACTTCAGCTTGGCCATTTGTTTGCGGATGGTATGCGGTGGCCACTTTGTGGAGGATATTGTACTTACGCAGCAGCTTCTTTATATTGTGGTTGACAAAGTGTGATCCTTCATCACTTATGATGGCATGGGGAGTGCCAAAACGCGTGAAAATATTTTTCTTCAGGAACTGGGAGACTACTGCCGCATCATTTGCGATGCATGCAATTTCCTCTACCCACTTGGAGACATAGTCAACGGCTAATAGAATATAGTGCTTACTGTTTGAAGGAGGAAATGGTCCCATGAAATCAATCCCCCATATGTCAAATAGTTCTAGCTCCAAGATAGTATTCATTGGCATTGTGTTCTTCCATGAAATGTTGCCGGTGCGTTGACACCGATCACATTTCATTGTGTAATCAGCAGCATCCTTAAATAATGAAGGCCAGAAGAATCCACTTTGTAAAACTTTGGTTGCAGTATGTTGTCCTCCAAAGTGCCCTCCATATGGAAAATCGTGGCACTGCGATAATATGCGTTGTTGAGCAGCATCTGGGACGCATAATCGAATGATTTGGTCTGCACCCCTTTTATATAGATTCGGCTCATCCCAATAATAGTGTCTGCATTCATTCTTGAGCTTCTTCTGTTGATGGTAGGTGTAATCTTCAGGAAATTGTTCACAAACCAAATAATTAACGATGTTCGCATACCAGGGCAGTTCTTTTATGCGAAATAACTGCTCGTCCGGGAACACGGTACTTACTTTAGATTCATTGCGGTCAACCTCAGGATTTTCTAATCTAGACAAGTGATCCGCAACTTGATTCTTTGTCCTCTTCCGATCAATTATCTTAATATCAAATTCTTGAAGAAGGAGAATCCATCTGATCAATCTCGGCTTTGCGTCTTTCTTTGTCATCAAATATTTAATTGTCGAATGATCAGTGTGAATGAGTACCTTGGTTTCCAATAGATATGCCCGGAATTTTTCCAACACAAAAATCATAGCTAGGAGCACCTTTTCAATGGTGGTATAATTAAGTTGAGCAGGGTTCAGAGTTTTACTCACATATGCGATGGGGTGCAAAATAGTTTTCTTCTTTTACGCTAATGCAGCTCCCATCGCATACCCGCTTGCGTCGCACATGAGTTCGAATGGGAGTGTCCAAACCAGCGTAATCAAGACGGGTACGGTAATCAGCGCATCTTTTAAAATTTTGAATGCGTTGAGGCAATTGTTGTCAAATTCAAACTTTTTGTCTGCCTCTAACAACGCACTCAGTGGTCTTGCTATTTTAGAAAAGTCCTTGACGAATCATCATAGAATCTGGCATGCCCCAAGAAGCTTCGCACAGCCTTCACGTTGGTTGGAGGTGGAAGCTTTGCAATTGCGTCAATCTTTGCTTTGTCCACCTCCAACCCTTCTCGGGAGACCTTGTGTTCCAACACTATTCCCTCCTTCACCATGAAGTGACATTTTTCCCAATTGAGCACCCTCGTCTCTTCACATCTTTTCAGAATTTTCTCCAAATTGGCCAGGCACACTTCATAAGTGTTCCCATAAACGAAGAAGTCATCCATAAATATTTCTACTGAGTTCTCAAGATAATCTGAAAAGATTGTCATCATGCACCTCTGGAACATGCTTGGCGCATTACAGAGGCCAAACGACATGCGGCGAAAAGCAAATGTCCCATATGGGTAGGGGAATGTGGTCTTGTCTTGATCTTCAGGAGCTATCCTGATCTGATTATACCCGGTATATCCATCCAAGAAGCAATAAAAATCGTTCCCTGCTAATCTGTCCAGCATTTGATCGTTGAATGGCAAAGGGAAGTGATCTTTCTTTGTGGCCGCATTCAATTTGTGGTAGTCCATGCACATGCAACATCTAGTGATAGTCCTTTGCGATATTAATTCATTATTCTCATTTAAGACTACTGTCATTCCTCCCTTCTTCGGCACACATTGCACGGGGCTGACCCACATGCTATCTGTAATGGGATAGATAATACCCACATCCAGCCACTTGATAATCTCCTTTTTTACGACCTCCTTCATCACAAGGTTAAGTCTGCGTTGATTTTCAATGGTTACTTTGTGGTTATCCTCAAGACGAATGTGGTGCATGCAGTACATGGGGCTAATTCCTCTGATATCAACGAGCGTCCAGCTGATTGCTCGCACATGCTTCTTGAGAATGCTCATCAACGCATTCTCTTAATCTACATTGAGCGTAGAGGAAATAATCACTGGCAGCTTCTCATCCTGCCCCAGAAATGCGTACTTCAAATGTGTTGGTAGGGGTTTTTAATTCAAGGGTTGGTGGTTCCACGAGAGAAGGTTGCGTAATTTTTCTTTCTTCTTTTCGCTCTTCTTCATGCATTGCGATCAATCCTTCTTCTTTGTTTGCTTTTGTTACGATCGCATTGCAGCAACTACGGATGCGTTGGCATACGCATCCTCTTCTTCACACTCTTCATCAGACTTTTCTTTTTCAATCAAATTCAGCAAATCTTCCTCATCAGGAAATTTCATGGCATGAATTATATTAAACTTTAGCTTCTGTCCGTTTATGCTCAAAGTGATTTCTCCCTTGTGCACATCAATTTGGGCACGACCCGTTGATAGGAAAGGTCGCCCCAAAATGATGGGCACATCTTTGTCGGCCTCATAGTCTAGGATGATAAAATCAGTTGGAAAAATAAATTTATCAATCATGATCAGCACATCCTTCACCTTACCTTCTGGATGAACCAGAGATCTATCTGCCAATTGGAGAGTCACAGAGGTGGGCACAAGTTGCCCCACATTTAATTGTCGAAAGATTGATGGCGACATCAAATTTATGATAGCCCTCAAGTCACACAGGGCTTGCCTAATATAAAGTCCTCCTATGGAGCAAGGAATAGTGAAGCTCCCAGGATCGCTCATCTTCGATGGGATAATATATTCGGAACTTTGCATTAATGCCACCGTGGCGAATTTGCCAGCACCTATTTTCTTAGTTACCATGTCCTTAACAGAAACTTGGCATAGGCAGGCATTTCCTCAATTGTTTCACTGAAAGGAATATTAACATGTAATTGTTTTAGCATAGACATGAAGCATTGGTACTGTATCTCTTCATTTTTCCTCTTCCTTAGCCTCTGAGGGGAGAGTGGTAACTGAACTTTCACGGTTCCCGTTTCATTTGACTTTGAGGTTGACGCAACCTCAGGTTATACTGCTTCATTTTCCTTTTCTTCTTTTTGCATTCTCGGAATCTCAAGCTCAGCTGCGATGGAAGTTGTTCTACTTTAGTCCTTTCTTCCTCCCTCCACGGTCTTTCCACTGCGCAATGTCGCAACCTGACATTGCTCCTTACCTGATCCCCTTGGGTTGCGTGGAAGCTCAATTGAACTTGGCAACGCCCCTTGTGGTCTACTTTTGTGCTCATTCGCAATCTAGCCCATTTGCAATTCAAGGTTACGGATGGACATTGCCTGACTTTGAAGCACTGTCTCGTTTTTCTCTATGTATTGCTTCAATAGGCTTTCTAGAGAAGAAGATTGCGGTGGTTGTTGTGAGCTACTTGCTTGGTTGCTCTGTTGACCGTTACTGTGTTGAAAGAACCCTGGTGGCCCTTCTTTTTGTGCCACAGATTGAAAATTGTGTTGTTGATTCTTCCAAGCAAAATTGGGGTGGTTTTTCCACCCAGGGTTGTAAGTGTTTGAAAATGGGTTGTTCTTTACAAAATATACAGACTGTGGATTTTGCGGGCAATCTTCCATTGCATGCCCATCATCGCAAGTCGCATACCTTACGGTGTTTTGACTTATTGCGTTAATATTCCCACCTTGCAGTGTTGGGCTGCTGATCGTCATTCATTGAATCAAATTCATCATTGAGGTCATTTGGTTTTGCAATGAGACAATAACACCATTATTTACGCCAGAATCCTTGAGTCTTAACCTCTGGTCACTCTCCCTCCAATCTTCATGATTCTTAGAGATGCGGTCCAGGCTATTCTTCGCCTCATCATAAGTCTTGTCAAGTAGACCACCAGCTGCTGCCGCATTGGCAACAGTCTAAGAAGCAGAATTCAAACCGTGGTAGAAAATTTCCATTTGTAGGCAATCTGGTAGCCCATTATGCGGACAATCTTGGACCAACCTTTCAAACCTCGCCCAAGCATCGATGAGTGATTCAACCTTATCTTGTTCAAAATTGGTAATAAGCTTCCTTCGTCTTGCGTTCTCGGTAGGTGGAAAATACTTCTTTATAAACTTCTCCACCACCTTCTCCCAAGAAGTGATCTCTCCTGGTTCGAGCGAATAAGCCCATTTTCTAGCCTAATCACAGAGAGAAAATGGGAACAACGTTAGTCAAACTTCTTCAGCAGAGATGTTCGGGAACACAAAAGTATTGCAAATTTCAATAAAACTTCAGAGATAGGCGTGCGGATCCTCGCCACACCTTCCTCCGAATTGACCTGCAGCCTAGATCATCTACAACATCACCGGTTTCATTTCAAATCTACTTCTGTCTAAGGCAGGCCTCATGATTCCCAGAGAGAAATCATAGAGGTTTGGTGATGCATAGTCCCTAATGGGCCTATTGTGATCGTTTGCCAACAGAATCGGATTTACCATGACATTGTTGTTTGGTGCTTCATTCCTAGGTTGCTCTGCCATCTCTTCTTTATCGGATTGTGGTTGCTGTTGGTGGTCTCTTAGTCTCCTTCGAAATGTTCTCTCAATCGCTGGGTCATAGTTTGCCAGAGATTGAGAGTTCTGCAAAGAAATGACAAAAATTACCATTAACAACTATTTTGCCGAAGTCCCCAGCAACGGCGCCAAAAACTTGAAGCTTGAATTTTATGAAGTGGAAATTATGGATGATATGTGTTGGTGGATTGCGTTGTGCACTCAAGTTTCCCCAAAGGAATCCAAGTGTAAATTCCTCTGAGTTTCCTGGTAAGTCCAGGGTCGAACATAGGGACTTGTGAAAATAGTTGCGTTGGAGATTTTTATGAAAACTTGCGGTAACCAGTTAAATAAATAAGTGTTGGGTTGTTGTTGCGTTAATGAAAATAATAACGAATGCGGCAGAGTTCGAAAAAAGTTGATAAACGGGAAATATGATGAGTATGCGGTGAACGGATTAAGAAGGGTTTCAGCTAACACTCCATAGGATGCGTTCATGCCTAGCAATCATGCAACATGCATACAATAGTAAACCACCTCTCAGCGTGAATGCCACGGCTTCTAAGGCTAGAACGTATGCGATAAATATGCGATGAGTCTACAGGGTTTACACATAAACCTCTATCTTTATTTATGTGATGACAACATAACATTCACACAAATACTCGACCACATAATATCATTCCTATTCCTAGGATGCATGCGATGCAAGTTGACAAATAGAGCTTATCTCTAAGTCCCTATCTCTTATTTATGCAAGCCTAATCTTGCTCTTTCGAGTCCAGATTCTAACCTAGCTCTCTCGAGACATTAGGTTCTCTCTTTAGATTCTCTCTCGAGAAACTCTAAAGGGGTATTTTGCACGATATTAAACAAGACAATTGCAAGCAATGAACTTCCTAGATCATGTTAGCTTAGTTCCTCTCAACCCATTCAACTAATTCAG
This sequence comes from Benincasa hispida, assembly GCF_027475165.1. Taxonomy (NCBI): domain Eukaryota; kingdom Viridiplantae; phylum Streptophyta; class Magnoliopsida; order Cucurbitales; family Cucurbitaceae; genus Benincasa; species Benincasa hispida. The sequence goes on from NC_143482.1 coordinate 14,056,402, forward strand.
CTACTCATGTGTATTAAGAGAGTGAGCAGATGTAGAAATAGAACTTCTAATGAATAGATATAAGATGAAGTACAAAATAACAATGCAAGTATAGTAAAGAGCCTGGAGCAATTTCTTGCTGCCAGAAGTTACACTGTTTCTACTCGTGCTCTAAAGATATTCTCGCTTTCGCGGGAGTCAGCCCGCTCTCTACTCTTACGCCCTAAGGTTCTCTCTCGAGCTACCTTGGACAATCTCTGGCGTCACCATTCTTCTCTTGCTCCACCGTAAAAACAGAAAAGAAAACTATGAATAGAGGTATGAACTTGTAATGGGGGTGAGGTAATCAACTGCTTAACCCCTTCTCAAGAATGCACTTGGTATTTATAGAGCATTAAAGGTGAAAGCCGGCTTCTCTCTCCTGGTTGTACAGATGGAACAGCTTTAATTCCTGACTGATGCGCCGAATAATTGTCACCGATAAAGCTGGATGTACTTTGTGACCGTTATCGGCTGTCAACTTAATTTGGATCTGATTGTCGTCAGCTTTTTGTTCCATTGATCTTAATCGTCCTTTCGTCCGAATGCGTCCACCATGTTTCGGTGATTCTTTTTGGGAGAATGTTTGCAAGCACAATCAACGCAAAGTCTTGCGGTGAAATTGCGCTCAACCAATGTATTCCTATGATCGCATTCTTTTCATTGTGTTAACGCATTATTCTGCACAAAAATATAAAGATCAATTGCTCTAATGCATTGGACGCATGCGATCGCAATATTATAGAATTTATGCTTAATGGACGCAATTTAACATATATCATCAACGCAATCCAACATTGTTTAAGGATTTGGCACTATGATAATATGCATTTCTACCCGTTATCAATAAGCAAGAATGGGGAATTTAGAGATAAGCTTCGTTTGCTATTACACAACGTATGCACCCTACGAAGAGGATATTGCATGCATCCAAGAAGTAGGATACGGTGGTATGCGGTCATCTTGTTTATTTTTGGGAGCACATGAGCAGGAATAGAGACTTAGGAATAAGGCCTCTCGACACTTCGCATATACATCGCATGTGTCCTAGAATTAGGCACAAGTGTGTGTAGCATAATCGCAAAGCTTGCGTTGACTAGGGTTGCCCTTACGGTCAATCTTAAGGGTTTCGATGAAGACATCTTCACCATTTTATCTATTTTTCAATGCATTTACTACGCGTCAACAGTTGTCGTGTCTCTACCTCTCATTCATACTTCCATTGCTTTGTCTGTTAGTTAGGAGTAGGAGTAGTTTGTAGCTTACAACCCCCATCATTCTTTTATTCATCCGTTGCATACACATCACCGCATAGCTTTTAGTTACAAGTCCTTGAGTTCGACCTCGGATCACCCGAGAAACTTGCGTTCGCGTTATACTTGGCGTGAGGTAAGAAAACTTGTGACAGGAACGCATGGTCATCGCATATAAGAGTAACGCATATTTTCATTCCAATGCATGAACATCAACGCATGAGAACCAACGCATCCTTAAGATATGCATCGCATATTGTGTCCCACTAATTTTAGTCATCACGTGCCACTCTTATGCAATGCTTGCACAGATCTGCTTCTTCGAACGACTCAACTTCAAAAAAAACTTTGAATACAGACTCAATAACGATTATTAATGCCCAAAAAAGCAGGGGCCTTTACAAACAATTGCAAATGTAAAAGGATTTAAATCAAACCGAGGCTAATCATCCCAAAAACATCCATTAATCTGCACATCCACAACAAAATTTAACTATTAAACCAGTGTAGAAATGCACCCACCATGAATGTAAATCTCATTTCGTTGCACAGATGAAATCGGAGTATCAGAACCTGACTACTATACCAATTGAAGGATCTCATATCAAATGAGTTCCATGAGCGCGTTCGGATCGCTCCGATCTCATAGTGACCGAAATACATCATTATACATTCATAACAAACAGTTATGCAAACAAAAATTAATTAATGGCATGCTATGAATAACAAATAACAAGGGAAAGAGTTCCATACCAGTTGAAGACGTTCTTCACACTTCAGAAGTCCAACGCAGCGAAACCCTCCAAGCGGTCTACCAATGCCCAGCAGCAGTATCAACAACCGCGAACATGAACACCCTGGGTACGACACCACCACTAAAGAGCCCTGGGTATTCTCAGAGTGAAAACCCAAAGGGTGGTCTTTGGTGAATTTGGTAGAAGAAGGAGGAAACACAAATTGTGTAGGCGATAAGCAAGTGGGAGGGAAAAAGACGCTATCGCATAGCAGAAAGGCTTATCGTTTAGGAGGAGCTACACGATCGTGTAGGATTTACTGAACGATCATTTAGGAAAAGGTACACGATCGTTTAGTAAAATCAACACACTATACAATCGTTTAGAGAAGCTATCCAATTGTGTAGGAAATAGTGTGCGATCGTTTAGGTGGAGAGTGCTATCGTATAAGCTTTCAATTTTCTTTAAGCGATCATTTTCTAATTCTTCGACGCGCGCTTGCGAATTCTCTTGGGTGATGGATCAAAATGAAAACTATTTTCATTTTAACTCATCAGTTACAATAATCGATGTTGCCTCACTAACCCACGTCCGAACGTGAATTTTGGATTAATTATCATATAATTAACCAACTAATTAATTAATAAATATAATTATATTATATTTTTAACCTATAGTTTGATATCATATATCTACTATAGTATTTTCTCCTGTACTTGATATAAATCATATTTATATCTAATTTCCTCCAAAATAATGTATCTCATACATTTAGCAAATTATATCATATATAATTAACTAGTCCAATTATATCATATATAATCGAACTTCCTCTTGTCAATTTAAACATTTCAAATTAACCCAAATACTGGTTCTCGACTTTATCCAAGCTACCCAGGGGACCTAATGGACTTGTGGCTCGAAGCTCCAACGGTCCGTGAATAGCTGACTAAACTCTTTAACCACGAGATCCACCATCCGTTAACTGTCAGGCATTCCACTAAAGACCAACAGCTGAACTCTTCTTACAATAGATATATTTCTGTGTCCATTGTAGATAACCAATCATGACTACGATGACCCTTCACGGATGCTCGTAAGTACGGTTGGGCCAAATTACCGTTACGCCCCTGTAATTATATCTCACTTCTTAAGTACCACTGATTCCTCTAATGAACAATACAAAATAGTCCAACTATGTGTGAACATCTTTCTGGCCAAAAGAAGGTGTGTGGTGCCACATCGTTCAAACCCCAGAATCATCCCTTAAGGGAGCTATCTATCTACTTACCCCTGCCTCGGGGAAATAGTGAATTCCATCTTGTGTCATACAAATCAAAGAAGCGCCCATAATGGCAGGAGTTCCCAACTCACTCAAGATTGAGGTCATGTTACCTGTGGCCATCCTAGTGAAATGAAGTCTCTGCCATGAATGGTGTTATATAACGAGACATAAACACTTCGTAGTCAGGTCTTATATAAACTCTTTGTATAGAACGCCCCCGCTCGCATGTCCCCAACACGAATGATCATGATCAGACCATCTGTGACAAGTCACAACACTTGTGACCATTCCACAAAGCGGGTCACATTCGTAGCGTTACCAGGATAATGTTTCCCTCCTTTATCCATATACTACAGACCATTTTGGTTATCACTCAAGATATGATCCACTTGTATGTCACCACATACATGCTTGAGTCACATACAAATAACCAGGGATTTTATGTTTATCAGTTTGTGGTAAAGCAAATAAAACAAGTAACTGAGCAAAATACAAGATGTGTAGTAAATATCATATATTAACAACACAAGCGTTCGTACAAACTGCTTACAAACTACAGACACGAGACTTTAGGGCATCAAACTTAACAGCAGTTAGCGAGTCAATTGTGGACAGACACTCTGTATTGTTGATATGTATAAAATATGTATTTTTATTGTATTTTTGATGTATGTAAAACATGTATAAAACAATTTTGTCTGTTTGTATTTTGTCTCATTGTAATTGAGCTATTGCTCTTTTCATTATATCAATGTATATAAAACATTATATCAAAGTTCAAAGTTCAAAGTTTAAACAATGAGAGAGAGATTTTGAGAGAGAGAGAGATTTTGAGAGAGAGTGACACTTTGAGAGAGAGCGAGATTTAGAGAGCGAGAATTTTAGGGAGAGCAATACATTAGGAGAGGGAGATTTTGAGAGAGAGAGCGAGATTTAGAGAGCGATACTTTTAGGGAGAGCAACACTTATGGACAGAGCAATATATTGAGAGAGTGAGATTTTGAGAGAGAGAGCTAGACTTACATTCTGATGGTATTCATAAAAATCTGTACATAAGCATGAGTGACATTCTAAGAATCTATACATAAATTTATATGGATGAGTGACATTGTGATAGATCGAGACATACAAAGTGAATACATAATTGGGTCTATATTTAGACAATCAACCACGACCAACATTTGAGTCAGTTCTGCCATTTTCAGTACGTCGCATAGTTATGAGCGGTTTGCTACAGTTTTGTCGATTATGCTCATAATTCCCACACCTACCATATTTTATTTGTTTGCAAATATCTCCTCTAGATGGTATTCTTCTCACTCTCTGTCGTCCAACTTGTCCCACAAACTTTGGAGGAAGGATAGTCTTTTCTACATATCCAGGGGCTCTTTTCCATTTAGATACGTGCCTGAGTGGATTTATAGGCTCCGTATATGCAGTCATTAGAGAGTCCACTATATAAAATCGACTGCAAAGACTCTGAATGGGTATATTTCGTTCCTTGGCAGCAACAATTGCATGCGAACACGAGATACCAAGTGATTCAAATTCCTTACACGTGTATTCCTTCGTGTGAAGATTCACAATACCGTCCAATCGATTATCTCACACGTGGACCCGATAACAATCAATAGGCTCAACTCGATATCGTCTACCCTTATTGACCTCAATTGCCAATTAAGTTTCACAGTAGTCAGAGTGCAATGTCATTCGAAATGCCCAGTAATTCCTTCATTCGTAGAACCACGATTGGAGCATTCCTCTAACATGTTCAATCAAGCATAATATGGGCAATAGTCAATACTCTTTAGTTAACAAATTGAAATACTCTGCATTGTTGGATGTCATGTTGTCATATCTTCATTATATTTGGTAAACCCATGTACAATCACTACTATGGGCAATAGTCGATACTTTTTAGCTAACGAATTGAAACACCCAACGACCATACTGTCCTTAAAGTTTGTAATAAGATTTCGTTCTATGTGCCACGTGCACAATTCATGAATATCATCCTCTTCCCAACGAAACTCATATGATTCCTCATATTTTCTATCCACAGTCGAATCATCGTAACTAACATTTCCAAACCATATTATAATATTTTCGTCTTGATTCAATTTTAGCATTACAGATAACTAAAGTCTACTAAGCTCTTCCCGGAAAAGAAGGAAGCGAACATCATCATCATTCCTTATGTATTGTGAAGGGGCTTCATATTCAAGCTTTAACTCTTTTATAAGATCAAACTTTGAAGAACTGACATTTGTAACCCTGTAAATGTGAGATTTAAGTTATACTTCAATGTAATAGGCACAATGATTCCTGTCAACTCGCCCGCAATATACAAACTTTCATTCTCATCCCAATCACCTCTATATCGAATAAGTAGACACTTTTCTGTCATCCTACAAAGCAAGAGAACATTTTTCATTAAGTTGTACAAGCAATTGAAGTGTACTCTCACTCTCCCTTTTACTCTTGCTCTCTCTCACTCATTCTATCTCTCACTCTCTCTCTCTCCCAATACAAAATTTTGTAATGCTCAATTCCTACCTTTCCATAAATAACACAGCAAAAATATTGACTCAAAATAATGAAACACCGTTCTGAAAAAGCCTCGTCTTGGAAATCTCCATTCGAAAGTGAAGGATCTCTTACCGAAGAGTTCCATGAGTGCATTCAGATCGCTTCGATCTCACCGTGACCGAAATATACATTATACATTCAAAACATATAGTTATGCAAACAAACACTAATTATCGGCATGCTATGAACAACAAAATAACAAGGGAAAGAGTATCATACCAGTTGAAGACGTTCTTCAAACTTCGGCACTCCAAGCAGTGGAAAACCTCCACACGATCTACCAACGCCCAGCGGAAGCGTCGACTGCAGCAGCACGAAAAACCGCGAACACGAACACCGTGGGGACGACACCACCAAAAAAGAGTCTTGGGTATTCTCAAAGTGAGAACCCAAAGCATGGTCTATGGTGAATTTGGTAGAGGAAGGAGGAAGTACAAATCGTGTAGGCGATAAGCAAGTGGGAGGGAAAAAGGCGCTATTGCATAGCACGCTGCTTATCGTTTAGGAGAAGCTACACGATCGTGTAGATTTTACTGAACGATCGTTTAGGAAAAGGTATACGATCATTTAGCAAAATTGGCACACTATACGATCGTTTAGAGAAGCTATGCGATCGTGTAGAAACAAGTGTGCGATCGTTTAGGTGCAAGGTGGACAATCATTTAGGTGCGAGGCGACTATCGTATAGGCTCTCGATTCTTTAAGCGATCGTTTATCTTTTCACCAGCGCGCGCTCTCTATCTCTTTTGGACAGGCTATTGAACCTATTCATTGATTTCGTGATTCGAGCTTAGGAGTGTATTGTATAAAGTAATTGGAAAAATAAGTGTAAATGTGAATGATGCGTTGATGCGTTTATGATGCGTTAGTGACACGTTGATGCGTTAGTGATGTGCAACAGGACGCATGACACTCCTCTATAGACTTTCAAGTTTTCCTGACTCAGATCCAAGTATAAATCCAACTTAGGTTCGTGGTCAATCCAGAGTCAAACTCAGGGATTCAGATTAAAGCTAACGCAGACCTTGCGTTGTAACTATTGTAGAAAATCCTAAGTGAATGTAGAAATGAGTTATTTACACTAAGCTGCTGTGTGTGTGCAAGAAGATACAAAAGGGTCAAATAGAGGATAAAGGGTCGTGTGAAAAATGGAGTTTGATGGAAGTGATATGCGTTGATATAAGTTAGATGTACATGAACAAGAATATGATGTGAATAAGATGACTTGTTTATCTCCGTTTATGCGTTAGACTCTATTCGACACTTCTCAATGCGAATATCATACAATACATATCTCTAGGATGTATGCGTCAATCACAGGATGCAATAAAACACCAGTGCGTCTATCTCTAGATGTACTGAGCGTTTCTAAATTGATGTTGGCTTACTTATTCTCTTGAATAATTTAAGCTAAAGCTGCTTTTACCAATTGATTTAGTTGGTTTAAGCGTTTCAAAATGGAATTTTGCATGAAGATATAGATGCATCCAACATAAAATAAGAGATAAACAGTGGCGAAGTATGATAGATCAAATATGTAAATTTATAAAGAAACTGATTGTCTTTACAAAACCAACAGTTAATTAACTGAGAAGATGAAAACGGTAAGTAGGATGAAATGAAAGGAGTCAAGCCGCAGAGTACAATCTCTTGTCCTCTTTGGCTCAATTCTAGTTCGTGTACAACCACTTATGGAAGAATTGGAAGAAATGTCTCTCTCGAGCTCAGCTTCCTCCGCTCCTTGATCGGCGATGGTGGTGGTTTTCTTCCCTCTTGTTCTTCTCATCACCACTACACAGCTCTACGGTCTCAAAATTTCAAAATTATGCAATGAGCTAAAAGGATTCTCTCTTTCATCTGGTGGGATTTCTTCTATTTATAGGCGTTGGTCTCTTCCAACTTGATGATGGGCAGCATTAAATTCCATACCCTGGTCAGCCGTCTGACACTCAGATTCTTTTCAGACACCGCCCGCTGTAGATACCCATGCTTGCAAGTGGTGATTTGACACAAACAGCCTGAATCAATGAATCTTCCTTGCGTTGAATCCCTCCGACGCATGCCCCATGCGTTAGACTTTGCTTGCAACACTTTTCTTAATCATGCGTTAGACTTTTTTGAGATCCTGCAATATCATGCGTTAGTGCCGCAGTATTTTAGCAATAAACATTCTTTTGCATGAGTTTGATAGTGTTCGAGTAAATCCATGTGTTTTCTCTAAAAATGATGAGATTTTATCATTAAATACCCTAATTGTTCCAACTTTTGAGCCACAACAACTTGTATTTCTACGAGTTATCAGAACCATTATTCAAAATGAAACAATTTCATTTTCATTCATCAATTACAATAACCGACGGTTTCCCACTAACCCACATCCAAACGTGATTTTTGGATTAATTATCTTATAATTAACCAATTAATTAATTAATAATTATAATCATATTATATTTTATTCTAAAGTTTGATATCACATATCTACTATAGTATTTTCTCCTCTACTTGATATAAATCATGTTTATATCTAATTTCCTCCAAAGTAATGTATCTCATACATTTAGCCAATTATATCATATATAATTAACCAGTCCAATTATATCATATATAATCGAACTTCCTCTTGTCAATTTGAACATTTCAAATTAACCAAAACACTGGTTCTCGACTTTATCCAAGCTACCATGGGGACCTAATGGACCTGTGGTTCGAAACTCCAGCAATTCGTGGATAGCTGACTAAACTCTTTAACCACGAGATTCACCATCCATTAACTGTCAGGCATTCCACTAAAGACCAACAACTGAACTCTTCTCACCACAGATATATTTATGTGTCCATCGGATATAATCAATCATGAGTATGATGACCCTTCACAGATGCTCGTAAGTACAAATGGACCAAATTACCGTTTTGCCCCTGTAGTTATATCTCACTCCTTAAGTACCACTGATTCCTCTAACGAACAATACAACATGGTCCAAGTATGTGTGAACACCTCTCGGGTCAAGAGAAGGTGTGTGGCGCCGCATCGTTCAAGCCCCAGAATCAGCCCTTAAGGGAGCTTTCTATCTACTTACCCTTGTCTTGGGGAATGAGTGAATTTCATCTTGTGTAGCTGAGTTCCTAGCTCCCAAATCAGACGAGTTCCCAAAATGGTAGGTTTGAATCGATGACCTGGCCACTCACACCCATACAAATCAAAGGACCGCTCTCAATGGTAAGAGTTTGTAACTCACTCAGGATTGAGGTCATGTTACCTATGATCATCAGTGAAGTGAAGTCTCTGTCATGAACGGTGTTATATAACAAGATGTTAACACTTCGTGGTCAAGTCTTATACAAACTCTTTGTATAGGACGCCCCCGCTCGCATGTCCCCAACACAAATGATCAAGATCAGATCATCTGTGACAAGTCACAACACTTGTGACCATTCCACAAAGCGGGCCGCATCCGTAGCGTTACCAGGATAAGGTTTCCCTCCTATATCCATATACTACAGACTATTTTGGTTATCACTCAAGACATGATCCACTTGTATGTCACCACATACATGCTTGAGTCACATATAGATAACCAGGGGTTTTATGTTTATTGGTTTGTGGTAAAGCAAATAAAACAAGCAACTGAGCAAAAAACAAGATGTGAAGTAAATATCATATATTAACAACACAGGCGTTCGTACAAACTGTTTACAAACTACAAGACTTTAGGGCATCAATCCCAACCGAAAGAACTCCGTTCAATAAAACACCGTTGATAAACCAGGGAAGTAATCACTATTGAAATGAAGTTTAGAGTTTAAAGAAATCACCATTGTATTGTGTTTAGGTATTATTGATTTGAGTCTTCAGTCGTAAAAATTTTCAAGTCATTCGTACATTGACGAACAATCATAACAAACTAGAGAATTTAAAGCGAGAGCGAGAGTGTTTAACCAAACGAGAGCGAGAGTTATAACATGAGGCACTTGTGAGGAAAATTTACATAATTTGATATGACGGTGATGTCAGCAGAGGGTCAATTGACATTATTTTTAAAAAATTGATCATTTGATATTTTGAACCCTCCAAAAAATAGATCATCCGTATAAATTTCCCTTGGAAACTTTGGTTTCCGGAGGAATTGTGTTGCAGTTTTTAGTTAGTACCAACCAATTTTCTTTCACAAGGGACTAAAACTTTTTACTAATTTTTGCCCAGAATTTTGAAGTATTTTCATTTATATGTAATGACAGGCATGTGCTTTGTACAAGAACTGGTGGCCATTGCTGAGTGGTCAATTAGAAAAATGATTCTTCTGACCATTACTTCCAACTTTAAAAAATGTCTAATAAGTATTTAAGGTTTCAAAACAAATCTTTAAAATGATTTTCACTCTTCCTAAACAAACATAGATTTTTGGACAAATTACAAAAATAAAAACAAGTTTTTGAAAAGTATTTTCTTTAATTTTCAAAACTAGGTTTAACTTTTGAAAACAATTCTAAAAGTAGATTCCATAGCAAATAAACCTGGACATGTAATGTTTATACACTTATTCTTAATAAATTAAAAAAAAAACATAAAAACTAAAACTCCGTTTGGTAATTCTTTAATTTTTTTTTTTTTTTTTTGAAAATTAAGTTATAGACACTACTACCACTTCTGAATTTTTTTCATTTGTTATCTACATTTTACTAATGATTTAAAAAATCAAGCAAAATTTTGAAAACTAAAAAAAATAGCTTTAAAAAACATGTTTTCTTTTTTGAACCGTTTAATTGTATTCGCAAAAATTTTCTTGCTCCAGTCGTCATTACAAAATCTATTCCAATCGTCAATGATTGCTAAATTTTCAAAATCCATTTGTTTTTCCCTCTCTCTGCCCATCATAGCAAACTCAATAAAATAAAATAATGCAATTTTCATTGCATCAAAATCGTTTTCAAACTCAAGTCTTGGAAAAATAGAGTCCAACTCGTATGCCTTCATGACCTCATTATCGTTTAGATACTTAGCTCTAAGTCTAACAAAAGAATTTTCTTCCCTCATAGTTCTAGTTTGATGTTTTAGCCCTGTGATAAGGTTAAACTCTACTTGGTTAAAGGATACCTTAATCCCCATAAGATTAAAGCTAATAACATCTCTCCTAGTTTCCTCTCCCTCTCGAAGAAAAATATAATGACTTAGTGGTCTATTGAAGATGATGTTTATGTCAAGGAGAGGACCAAAACATATTTGTCTAAACATGATTAATTGTGTCAGAGTTATTTTTTTCTTAATTTTAGGGATAGTCTTTCCTACGTAGGAACAACATGAAAGGACTGCAGGAAAATAGTCATTAGAATGAACCTTCTTATCTAGTTTCATTATAACCTACATTTTTTATGAAATAGATAAATTAGAAAACAACACATCAACACATCAATGAGTACTTAAAAAGAAAAAAAATCATATATAAATATAAATTAAAAAAAATTGGCCAGGCCCATAACGGGTCGGGTACGGGACCGGGCCAAAAATCAGTATCCAAGTTTACCCCTACCCGGTCCTGCTCGCCCCCTTCCCGGTCCAGTCCACCCGCCCCTTTCGCTTCTAAATTTTGGCCCGGTCACTCCCGGCCCGGTCGTACCCTTCCCAGTCTCGGCCGGGCGCCCCCTACCCCTACCCGATCCCGATCGAGTCTACCTGCTCCCCTCCCCTTACCCGATCCCAATCGAGCCTTAACAGGGAGTCCCTACTTCTGGATTTTGGCCCGGTGCAATACCCAGTTGGGTGCCTCCTCCTACCACTCCCCGTCGTGCCTTCATGTCATATGCTACTGGATTTTGGCCCGGCTTAATACCCGATCGGGCACCGAACCGGGCCACATACCAATCTTCCCCGCCCTTAAGCCCGGCCACCCTCATATGAAGCCCAACCGGGCATCCCCTACCCTTACCCGGTTTTTCCCCCGTCCCCCTTGTCCTTTCCTCTCTTTCCCGCCCATACCCAGTCAAATTATACATGGGCTCGATTGGTCTAGCATCGGGTGCCAATCTTCTCCGCCCGGCCACATACCTAATCATTTTCGTATGAAGCCCGATCGAGCGTCACCTACCCCTACCCGATTTTGCCGCCTTTCCCCCTCATTCTTTCCTCTCTTTTCCACCTATACACGATTTTAATATACATGGGGGTCCGGTCGGTCTAGCACCGGGTGCAATCTTTCTTAAATCTTCCCCAATCTTCTCCGCCCGGTCACATATCTGGTCACCATCGTATGAAGCCTGGTCGAGCGTCACCTACCCCTACCCGATTTTTCCCCCTTTTCCCCTTGTTCTTTCCTCTCTTTCCCACCTATACTCGGTTTTAATATACATGGGGGTCCGGTCAGTCTAGCACCGGGTGCAATCTTCCCAAAATCTTCCCCAATCTTCTCCGCCCAGTCACATACTCGGTCACCATCGTATGAAGCCCGACCGAGTAAGATCGATTTCCGAAAAGTCATTTTTAAGCCCAAAATTATTCAGAAAACGCTGAACATGATGTTTTAGGAAAAAAATTAACATTCAACATAAATCTAACATAGATTTCAAACAATCATTTTATAGCATCTAATATAAACTAACATTGAGTGAAAAAAAATGAAAATCTATACCTGATTAGTTGAAAAATCCCAAATAATCTTCAATGAAAAGAAAAATGGCAAGGGAAATGGAGATAAATGGAGTGAGATTGAGGAAATAGTGGAGAGTGACCAAAAATGGCAAGGGAAAATAGTGAGAGTGGGTTTTTGAAGGGTTTGAGTAACTTTTGAAATGTGAAGAGCATTAGGATAATTTTACTTAGTTTTCAAAATTGTGAGGTCAAAAAAACCATCTTTTTAAAAAGGGTCCAAAATTCAAAATGAGAATTTCAAAAGGGCTATTTTTGTCAATTGTCCTAAACCTGGACAAGTAATGTTTATACACTTATTCTTAATAATAATAAAAAAAAACATAAAAACTAAAGCTCCGTTTGGTAATTATTTAGTTTTTGTTTTGGAAAATTAAGTTATAGACACTATTTCCACCTCTGAATTTTTTCATTTGTTATCTACATTTTACTAATGATTTAAAAAATCAAGTCAAATGTTGAAAACTAAAAAAAAATAGTTTTAAAAAACATGTTTTCATTTTTAAAATTCAGCTAAGAATTTACAATTGCACTTAAAAAGATGCAAATCATGTTAAGAAATGGAAAGGAAATAAACTTAATTTTTAAAAACCAAAAACAAAAAACAAAGATCCTGTTTGGTAACCATTTTGTTTTTTAAAATTAAGCCTATATCACCTATATTTCTTACCATGATTTACATTTTTATGTTGAATTCTTAGCCAAATTCTAAAAACAAAAACAACCTTTTAAAAGCTACTTTTTTTAGTTTTCAAAATTTTATTTGGTTTTTTAAACCAAGTAGATAACAGAAAAAGAAATTTAGAGATGGAAGTAATGTCTATATACTTAATTTTCAACAACAAAAAAAAAATAAAATGATTATTAAACGGAACAAAATTAATTACCAAACAGTACCTAAATAATTATAAAACGAGGCTTAGACTTCCACTTTTACATCTAATAAGTCTCTAAATTTTAAATTTTATTTCTAAGAGATTTCTAATAAATTTGAAACTTCCAAAACTACGTTGATCTGTTGAAATTTTCATATTAATATAACACAACTTTTGACAATGTGTCTTGTAAATAAGTGAATTTTAAAAAATATCAAAATTTAAAAATTGAATTCATAATTTCAAAGTTAGAAGGACCAAACAAACTCAAAAGATGTATTATTTCATTTCACAAAATCACGTCGTTACAACAAACAATGAATTGAAATAGTAGAGAAAGTAAGACTAACTTTTCCCATTCCTATACCATTTTACTGGAATGCTTTCATAGGGAAAACAAAAGTCATTTTGATCTATTTTGAATATTGGAAGTAGACAGTGGAAGGTTATTCTTGTAAAGACAGCTGCTTCCTTTCAGTAGTTTCTCAAGTCAATAGATAATAATCTTTGCCTCTTGCAAGCAATCAAATCAATTCAAAAACCTAATATTTGTTCTATAGATCGTTAATGACAATCTTATTTTACTGTTCTTGCAGTGGCTATGTATGTCCTCCCAATGCCTTTGCTGTTTTTTGCTGGCTCTGATAGTTATTTACTCTTTCCCGACTCAAGAGGCAGGTTTGTTTCCGATCATTGTATTTCGTTCCAGGACAACCTAGGCTTGATAACAAGTTTTCTTTTAATGATCAACAACAGAGCTCGGTGAATGCGGCGAAATCTTTAACGGGAGCTTCGGGGATTGGAAGCATTGCCATACCTGCAATCTTGAAGCATGCTGATATGATAGGCTGGGGAGCACTGGCACTGGACTTCTCTTCCCTTTTAGTTCTTGTGGTGGCCATTTTTTGTTATTTATGGATGAGTAAGGAGGAAGACTACAACATACTCCGAGTCTAAGATGTGTGTTTCATAAAGTACTCGTGAGGTCCATAAAAAAATATCTTCTAAAGAGATCCGATTTGAAACTATTTTATATTAAAATAATTTCAAATGTTTTCCTTAATTTTGTCCTGGTCAACAAACAATTCAATATACCTCTTGACCCTTACAAATCCCAGTCAAATAGTAGTTATTTGTAGCACCTATTTTTACACCATTTCATAAACTCGAGAAGATTGTAAAATAGGGAGGAAAACCGATACATATTCTTATTGCCTAAGTTCAAATCTTTTTCTTTTTCTATCACGGCATACATGCTAACATACAAAATCCAAAACACACCAACACCCAATTTGAAACTCAAACATCCACTATAAGATTTGCTTTTGGGAGAAACAAACAATTTCTATTTATAGGCCCCATTTGACAACCATTTTGTTTTTTTGTTTTAGTTATTAAAAATTAAACCTACTTTCACCTCTGAATTTCTTTATTTATTATCTACTTTTCATCAATGGTTTAAAAAACTAAGTCAAAATTTTGAGGAAAAAAAAAATAACTTTCAAAAAATAATTTTATTTTTTAAATTTGACTAAGAATAAAACTATTGTACTTAAGAAAAATATAAGTTATGGTAAGAAAGATGATACAAACTTAATTTTAAAAAATAAAAATAAAAAACAAAATGAATACCAAATATAATCTTACTTATTCTTTTTCGGTTTGTGAGAGATTAAAGGATGCGGTTCTAGTTTAGAAGAGCTTTTGGCTTATAAAGGGCTAAAAATGATAGTTTGCCCAAGCCATCTAGGGTTAGAAAAAACGATATATTTCTCCCCTCCAAGAGAGATTATGAATTTTAGCCTGTGTCATGACAATTGTTTCCTGGTGTGATTGTTTAATGTTAACAGTGGAGTACAACCTTCTCAAAGATTTGATGGAATAGCTCCAAGAGTGCGGGAACTCATGGCTGGAAATAGTCCTTATGGTTTTGATATCCGGTAGGAATAATTAAAATCAAAATCCAGGTTGGTTAGTGAGCCAAGTGATAGGAAACTATCTAGCTTAGTTCAAATAGCACTTGTTTGGTTAA
Source organism: Benincasa hispida (assembly GCF_027475165.1). Classification (NCBI taxonomy): domain Eukaryota; kingdom Viridiplantae; phylum Streptophyta; class Magnoliopsida; order Cucurbitales; family Cucurbitaceae; genus Benincasa; species Benincasa hispida. The sequence goes on from NC_143482.1 coordinate 14,071,825, forward strand.
ACATTTTTTTTTGTTGTTAAATGTTACGGCCTAAATGCTAAACTATTGTTCGAATGGGTGTTCACCCCAAAGTGTTCCCAAACAGCATGCATACATCCATAAGTAACTTAGTGCAACATGACAAATTTCATCGAGAGGAATCAGTAAAGAAAAAAAAAACGAACATCTTACAACAAAAAAAACGAACATCTTACAACAAAACATTAATATTTGAAAATATTTATCAAAAGAAGTAAAGCCAAAACACGATATTGAAGCAAGGAAAAGTGAAATCCAAAAACAGAGAAAACATGATAGGCGATTGGTAAGCCGATGTTTTGACTTTTCTAGTTCGTCACATTGAGAATGGCAAACCTAGTCGCTGAGGAAGTGTTTGAGGCAAAAGGTATCCATTGATGCACCTTTAGTTTAGCATCCACTTTTTTGTTTCGACAGCTCAACACGAAGATGCTTACGAGACGCTACTCGAAAAACATTAGTGATAGGCGACCAGATTTGGGAAGGATTAGGCGACAAGCACATTGTCGATAAAGTAGATCCAACCCACAATTAAGTATGAATGTATATATCAATATATCCATATATCCGTAAACTCAAGGGTTTGATACCAATATTAAATATTCATGGACATCTCCAACATCTTTTATAAATGCTTGTAAAATACAAAAATATCATCTATGTAGTCTAATAAGAATATGACTATTAATAATAATATTCATAACTCAATTTTGGAGTAAAAACAACTTAATTATTAATCTAAATAAATTTTATAAATTTCATAACTTATAGAAATATTCATTGATATCGTTATTTTATTGATATATCTATTGATATCTCCGTAAAATTGAAATCGTCAACTCTCTCTATCCCTTTGTAATGAAGGAATTTCCAATGCTGGGTGGTGTTCTAACTTTCGGGTAAGAGTATGTAAGTCCGTTGATCTAAATATCGATATTTTAATCCTTGCCCACATCTTTTTACTAATGAAACTCTACAATACCTTGTCCAAAGGACCATTGCTGGACAAATGGCCCAGTTGGCTCAGGACAATAGAAGCTTAACGCCTGAAGCAAGGTAAAGGATTTCAAGAAATGAAACCCTCACCCTTTTGAATGGTTGTCCAGGGACCCATTAGTAGCTGTGGTTGTCATTCATCGAGATCACTTACACCACATGAACTATCAAGATGATCAGAAGGTGCGGTGTGCAATATTCATGATTTGAGATGATGCACATTTTTTTTTTTTTGGGTACGAGTTAGCAAAGAGATACATCGCCATTTCGTAATGAACCAGTCACTTGGCGCAATTCAGATAAGCATTCTTCAGGAAGTATTTCACTACTATAGCTCGGTAGTTTCAAGCATCTCCAACAAAGCGACAAATCCATGGATGCGAACAAAATAGTTCAAAAAACTTCCTCGCTTTTCCCAAAGTTAGTAGACATTGACACCAAGAAGACAAACGTTCTATAGATAACATAATGCATAATGAGCCCCAAGAGCCCTTTGGATCAATATTACTCAAAAAATGCCACGACCAACTCATGGGCAGAAAGCAGCAACCCTCCAGACAAGAAGGCACTGGTGACGATAAGCTAATGTGCAGCTCATGTGGACGATGCCACTAGAGTCGATGCTTGGCACAAACTGGTGCATGCTTTAGATGGGGCCAGAAAAGGCATATGACAGAATTTTGTTGGGAATGTTACGAAGGATAGACGGAAGCAACCCTTGAATTCTAGGCAAACTAGGACAGCAAGTCAAATCCATCAACAAGGAAAAGTATTTGCTACCACCCAGCAAGAAACTGACAACTCTAGTGTAGTGGTGACAAATACACTACCTAATCTTAGAAGCTCTACTAGGGTGTTATTTGATTCAACGTCTACTCACTCTTTTATCAGTGCAGCGTTCATAACTCAAAATAAGTTAGAGTAATAGTCATTAAACTATAGTTCGTCTATGGCCACTCCAAGTTAATGAGAAAGTGAAACCTGCTAGGTGTTAGTGTCAGATCGCCTGATAGCTGCAACATTAATAGTATTAGACATGAGCGACTTTGATGTTATCCATATATGCCATGTTAGAGGAATACGTTAATGAACAGAGATCACATCTAAACAAAAGTATAGTTAATAAATGCTTAAAAGAATTTATAATTACTATATATACCAACCAAAGTACACCTACTTTTTCTGTGTCTTGACCATAGAAATTATAAAGTTGACAACACCTGTGGCAGTTTGTAGGCATATTATTCTCTTAGAAGCAAATTAAAACAAGTAGGTAGCATGGCCCGAATCCAGATACAAGGGATGCAAGAAAATGCCAGAAATATCCGGTGCTAAATCTAAATTTCGAAACTTGGTCTAAATCCTGGCTTGATGGGTTACACAAACATAACTTAATGTCAAAACAAAAATGGACTTCACTCTAGAGACATCGTACAACGGAAGAGGGTTCTTCTCACAGAATAGGTAAGGAAAAAAATCACTAAACAAGCAGTCATTGTGAAATTACCAAGCCAGGAAAGATTTCATTGAGCACAGTAAAATTTGGTTTTCTTAAACAAGGATCTTTCAATCTCTCATCCGCATTCCATTACCATCATACACTGGAATCATCAATATTTTATCCATTGTAATTTGTAAACTTCTTTTTTTCTTTTAATATGCACGAGTATTTAAATTATTCATACACTATGTAAAGCGCCGCAAATTACTAGAACTCTCTTGAATACTAAACTTGTCGCCAATAAAACCAACAGTCCACTGAGGCATAATCTGGTGGCTGGCCATAGACCTGTAATTTAAGTACAGTCCACAACTTGGCAAAAGCAATCAAAGCACTAAACATACTCATTCTCTTCAAGTTAGAGGTTTAATTCCTCACTTCTCGCTTCTTGTACTAAAAAAAGCCATGTTTCAAAGACCAAACATTAAATTCATTTTGAATGACATGTTTTGAAGTGAGTTTGACTATGACAAAATTGATCTAAACCATTTCAAAATCACTAATCCAAGCATGCCAGAACGCTAAACCTGCCCTAAATTAAGGAATGTGGATAAAGACTTGGTTGCTCCAAATCTCTAACTCAAATGATGAACTAAGCAATTCTACTACTAACACATGCAAATGCAGTAGTTTCCTTTTTCTATTATCAAAACACGATTACGGATTGCAAAGAGCAGCAAATGGCAAATAAATCCACGAAGAAAAAGAAAGAAGCAAGAAGATTCAACAGTTTCCGAAGATAACTCACAAAAGTCAATTATATGCGAAGGAAAAATCAGGTCTCCTCAAAGAAATGGTAATTCACAAAGCTTGCTCTGCTAGAATAAGCGTTTATAGACTTTAATTCTACTTACATTCTCAAGCATCCTCAGAAGACGACGCGAAAAAGAGGCGCATCGGAGCCGCTTGCCGGCAGAATCTCCCAGCGGCAGGGCTCGAGGTCATCGGAGACGGGGCAGTAACCGGCGAGAGTGACCTTGTCGGAGGAAGAGGAAACGGAGCCGAACTCAAAGACCGTCACAGTGGCAGCCGGTCGGGGAACTTCGACGGCGCCATTCAGGCCGGGGACTTCGGCAGGTTGAGAGACATTCTTCTGAGGAGGCGGTGGCTTGGAATTGGAGTCCGATGGCGGAGATTGGCCTTTCCACCATGAGAGGAGACCCATCGGGAAGATTTCACCGAAGATTGAGTGAAATATGGTTTAGGGTTTTGGAAATGAAATAGTTTGAAAGTGGATAAAGGCTTTGGACGTAACGTCGCAACGTTGCTTTTCTTCTGATGTGTAATGCTGATGTCTTTAGTCCAGAACATTCCGACCGCCTTCTCAACTTTTAAAGTTAACGCCTCTTTGATAATGGTTAGAGTTTGAGCCACGTTTATTAATCACTTTGTTTCATTTTTATTTTTTGAAAATTAAATCTATATATTTTTATCGTCAAATTTCTTCTTTTGTTATCTATTTTTTATTGATGATTTAACAAATCAAGTCAAATTTTGAAAATTATAAAAGTTATTTAAAAAAATTATTTTTATTTTTAAAATTTTGCTAAGAATTAAACCATTATACTTTATTACAAATCATTGTAAGAAACGTAGATGATATAAACTTAATTTTCAAAAACAAAAATAAAAAAAATCAAATGGTTACCAAACGAGTTTTAGTTTTTAGTTTTTGGTTTTTTATTTTTTGTTTTTGAAAATTAAGCCTATAAATACTACTTACACCTTCAAATTTCTTCATCTGTTATCTAATTTTTATCAACTGTACTTAAAAAAGTAGCTTTTGATTTTTTTTTTAAATGGCTAAGAATTCAACTATTGAACTTAAGAAATATGCAAATATTATAAGAATTGAGGAGGAAAAAAGCTTAATCTTCAAAAACAAAAAAACAAAACGGTTATCAAATGTGGCCTAAATAATTAATTTTCCTAATTTATATATCTATCGAGAAATTTCCTTTTCCATTTTACAGTTCTACATCCAAACACAAATTTTTAATTGTAATATAACTCAACTCTCCTAAACACCCCCCGATATTAATCTAAAGTTGAAAATAATATTAATTTTGTCGTTAAGTTTTGGGTTGAGATTTCATTTGGTAGTTAGGTGGCAAAGTGTTATATTTTAGTCATTCAATTTTTAGTTTGTTTTTATTTAGTCCATAGGTTTTAAAATTTTATAAGTTTATATTTGAGAATTGAGTTTTGTTTCAATTTGGTCCTTAGGTTCCAAGATTTTATATTTTTAGCATTAAATTTTCACTAAATACTCATTTTCTATATTTAATGTTATTTTCTATTAATTAATTAAAAAACTAAAAGGAAAATGAAAAATGAAAAATACTTATATATACAAAGAAAAGTTTGCTTTGTGATAAACTATAGTTGGACAATTGAGTGGAGTGCAAATTAGGTGCAACTAAGAATGCATCTAAGCATCTTATCTTTATTCTTATCTACTTTCAGGTTCATTTTTGGATTCTATTTATAGTCTCTTCACTCTCAAAATGTTCATTTTGATTTTGAAGCTTTGGTTCTTGTTCACTTTGTATTGTCAAAAGGTGACAAATTTAATTCCTATTTCTAAAATTTTAACATAAAATTCATACACAATAAAAATCTATTTATACAAATTTATAATCACAAGAAAATTTAGTAAATGAAGTGTCATGCTAAAATTTCAATAAAAAATGAAAATGAAGGAACTAAAACATTCATTTTTTAGAGTACAAAGATCAAAATAAATATTTTAGAAGTATAGAGATCAAAATGAACAAAAGTTACAAGAATAGGAACTAAAATGAATCAAAGTTGAAAGTACTAAAATCAAAGTAGTATTTAGTATTTAAACTTAAACTCTATCTGGTTTATATATCTTTTGTGTTAAATTACTCGTTTAATCTCTAAACTTTCAAGCCTACATCTATTGGGTCCTTGGACTTTAAAATGACTAGTTGGAAACATGTATGATGTGTCATATTCATAACTTTTCAACTATGTGGTCCTATGATCTTCTCTCGAAGATGCCCAGCCTAAAGGCTAACTCTAGTCAATATTTTTCGTGAGTCTTTTACTCTGTCGGACCTCAGGCGAGGCTCTTCCATCCTTTACTGAGCTTACTTTTTCTTTTGCTGCACGACCTGCATCGAAAATCCACTCAAACAGTTGCACACGTGAGGATCAATTTGCTCATCATCATCCTTGTTTTTAACTGAGTGTTCTCAACTCGATGCTTGCAACTTGGCTTGCTCTCAATGTGTGTCGCCCCTTTTGTACATTTCAACACTTTCAACTCTCTTAATTGGCTTCCTTCGACTTGACCTTGCCTTTACTCTATGTTAAGGCACTTTCGATGCGTCAAAGCATCCTTCTTTCATCCTGGTTCTCAACTACTCAGTCATTCCACTTCTCATATCATGTTGAGGGAAAATACTGGGATGAGTCATGACCTTTTACAAAGTCAATACTACTTTATCAAAGCCCACTTTAAGCTTCATGCTGAATCTTGAGTCAAGAAATTGCTTAACTTGCAAACCAGGGTAAACCTTGCCTCTAGCCGAGCAAAGACTAGCTTTCAAACACCCATTGGGTGCCCATCGATACTCAACGATGTCATCCCAGACCTTAGAATGAAATAAAGCTTCTTTTTGCATTTGGGCACTTCGAGAACTGACCATTGGGTTGTTCGTACTTATCGGGACTAACCAAACATCCACCAACCGCACATTATCGTGACATAATGACACTTGCGACCATACTATGTCATTTGAGGATACTGTGTCATAACACAGGTTATACTACAACCTTTGGTCATTTCGAGAAGGCATTATGTTGGCACACTAGGACCAACACTGTTATTGGGTTATTCCTCCTCATGAGATGTTTCCCAAGACACTCACTCTACAACACTCGGTCACGCCACTACACACCCATATGCCATGTGATAGCTCACTTAGGCATCTTAGCCTATGGGTGGTGGAGAGCCAACACCATGCCTAAAGGATCTCAGTGAAGAGAACCTTGAGCAGAAGCAAGATCGTCCCAATTCCCATTTTTTATAGAATGAAATTTTTACATAAAAAAAAAAGAGCACAAATTATGCATTTACATAAATTACAGCATGCTATAAAAATATGGTTTTAGAAACCCTTACTTTTGAAGACAGATCTTCAAGAATCCCTCAAACTAGAAGTAGGCAATACCACGATGGCGACCTTGGTATTCTGAAGTAAAGAACCCGGGAGTGGTGAGCTTTGACTATTTTGGAATGAGGGAATGAATTTAGAGTAGAGAAGATGATGAGGAATTGTGATTGATCTCTAAGAACAAGAACTCACAAAACGTTTTTGTCTCACTCATTATCAAGAAAAGAAGACTCTCTCATTTTCTCAAAAATGCCAAATATATCATCAACCACCACTTACGTGGGTGGAGAGAAAAAATAGGGGAGGGAGTTGTAACTCCCTCCTAAATTCAAATAAATTAATTTTAATAAATAAAATAATAAAATTAATTTATATAAAAATAATATATATATATATATACATATATATTAAACTACATGTTATATTAAATATGATAACTAACTTATCATAATATATATATTAAACTACATGTTATATCAAATATAACTTATAACCTATAGATTTAATATTGTATCATATACAATAGAACCTATAGATTCTTTTCTCTCTTATATGACATTTAATATAAATCACATTTATATTAAATTTAACAATTATGAATCCAATTCATACAAGTAATATTTGAATCTTATTCAAATATTTATTTCCTCTCATAAATGTTATAATGTATCAAATAAATTATAATAATCATATCACATATAATCAAAATAACTTAATTATATCATATATAATTAAATCCCTTATTTATTTTGAATAATTCATATTAATCCAAAAACTTATTCTCATTTAATCCTATTGAGCTACCAAGGAGACCTCATGGATTTGTAGCTTCAAGCTCCAACGGTACATGAATAATTAATCAAACTCTTTAATTAAATTATTCATCATCTATTAACTATCGGGCACTCCATTAAAGACCGATAACTACACTCTTTGCACTATAGATATATTTCTGTGTCCATTGGATATAACTAATCAACAGTACGATGACTTTAAGCAGGGGTGCATTGTCGACTCCACGATGGAGGCCGGGTATGTAGCGGCTTGTGAAGCTGCTAAGGAGGTCGTTTGGCTCAAGAAGTTCCTGACATATCTTGAAATTGTTCTAGACATGTCTATGCCCATCACCCTCTATTGTGAAAATAGTGGTGCTGTGGCAAACTCCAAGGAGCCCAGGAGTCACAAGTACGGCAAACATATAGAGCGGAAGTATCATCTCATCTGCGAGATAGTGCATCGAGAAAATGTGATAGTCATGAAGATCGCTTTGGAGCACAACGTTGCTGACCTGTTACAAAGGCTCTCATAGCTACAGTTTTTTAGGGTCACCTTCTGAGCATGGGTCTACGGGACCGCCCTCATCTGGATTAGGGCAAGTGGGAGATTTTTGTACTAGGCCTTAGTGCCCTAGTTTATTGTTTTGTACTAGTTGTTTGTACACCCGACTTGCTTTGGGACAAGTGGAAGATTGTTGGAGTTGATGCCCTAAACTCTCATTGGGTCCTGTAGTTTGTAAACACTATATTGAATAAATGCTTGTGATGTAATAATATATGATATTTTTCTTCACTATTGTCTATGAAACATTGGATGTTTTAATTGCTTTACCACAAACCAATAAACTAAGATCCCTGGTTATCATTGTAACTTAAGCATGTATGTGGAGACATACAGGTGGACCATGCCTTAAGTGATAACCAAAATGGTCTGTAGTATATGGATATAGGAGAGAAACCTTATTCTGGTAACGCTACGGATGTGGCTCACTTTGTAGAATAGTTACAAGTGTTGTGACTTGCTACAGATGGTCTGATCCTAATCATTCAAACATGCGAGCGAGAGCGTCTTATACAAATGAGTTTGTATAAGACCGAACCATGAAGTGTTATAGTCTCGTTATATAATGTCGTTCATGACAGAGACTTCACTTCACTGAGATGACCATCGGTAACATGACCTCAATCCCAAGTAAGTTGGGAACTCCTGCCTTTGAGGATGATCCTTTGATTTGCATGGGTGCTAGTGGCCAGATTGCCGATTCAAACCTACCACTTTGGGGATTCGTCTGATTTGGGAGCTGGAAACTCAGCTACACAAGATGGAATTCACTCCTTCCTCGAAGCAGGGGCAAGTAGATAGATTACTCCCTTAAAAGTTGATTCTGGGGCTTGAACGATGTGGTGCCACACACCTTCTCATGGCCCGAGAGGTGTCCACACATAGTAGGACTATGTTGTATTGTTCATTAGAGAGATTAGTGGTACTTAAGGAGTTAAATATAACTATAGGGGCAAAACGGTAAATTGGCCTAGCTGTACTTACGAGCATCTGTGAAGGGTTATCGTACTGTTCATTGGTTATATCTGATGGACACAAAAATATATCTGTGGTGAGAAGAGTGCAGTTGTCGGTCTTTAGTGGAATGTCTGGCAGTTAACGGATTGTGGATCTCGTGACTAAAAAGTTTAGTTAGCTATTCACGTACCATTGGAGCTTCGAGCCATAGGTCCATAAGACCCCCTTGGTAACTCAATAGATTCAAGTTGAGAATCAGTTTTTGTGTGAGTTTGAAGTGTTCAAATTGACAAAAGGGAGTTCGATTATATATGATATGATTGAACTGGTCAATTATATATGCTATGGTTAACATGATGTATGAGATACATTAATTGGAGGAAAATGATATAAATATGATTTATATCTAGTGGAGGAAAAAAAGACTATGGTTTAGATGTTGCATATGATGTGATATTAAACTATAGGTTATAAATATAATATGATTATATGTATTTTTTAATTCAACAATTATGAGATAATTGTTGGTTTTTCTCCATAACCGTACAAGATAGTAGGAGGTTACATTCAGTTTTTGTAACTGAAGGATAAAATGAAAATAGTTTTCATTTTGCAAAGATATCGGTTAATCGCTTCACAATTGAGTACACTGCCCATCATTTAGTAAACGAGAGCCTACACGATAGGTCAAGTGATCCTAAACGATCGTGTACGTGTGCGGGCTTCCTAAACAATTGTCTTGCTTTTCTAAGTGATCGCGTGCTTATGACATGTAGATATGCATGTCATCTTAAGCCTTTTACTTAGAATTATGAAGATTGTTAGGCAGAATATGCGTCGATCATGCTAGGAATTCATGAGAAAAAGAGTTTTGCGTTGATCAGCATGTCAAATCTCAGCTAACCCATTACTTTGCGTTAATTATGTGTTCAATGTTCTATTTTTGTAGCCAATGCAGGAAATGAATGCAAAAGCGGAAACCGAACCATCGCATAGACGACCGCTTGTGGAGAAACACTCCATCGCAAGGCAAACACATCGATTAATGCATGGATATTTTGGTAATTAGCCGTATGCATCTATCGTTTGGGAATTGCGCTCGTTAAGCGATTGCGGTCATCATGTAGAGTTGCAGTGTTAAGTGAATGCGGCCATTGAATGATTGCGGCTACGTGACAACGTATTCTAATGGGATCAATACAAAGTTGGTGGAATGAACGCATTAACGCATCTACCTCGAGAAAATCCAAAGCTAATGCTGACATTTCATCTACCACGCCATTGGTGGCAGAGGTTTAGAAAGGACTAACACGCCGAACGTCAGACTCAGAGCAGTCCAATTAATGTTGTCGTCGATCCAAACTATATAAATAGAAGCCGATGAGTAGAAATTCAGATCATCCAGAGATTATCCCTTCATCCGGGGATTTTCCCCGCGATCTAGACAAACTGCGTGAGAAGATGGCTGAGAGTTTTTCACCTCCTTCATCCATTTCGAGTGAAAACCGGAGCCTTCAACCAGAGTTACGAGAGAGTCAGTTCCTCCACGCATCTATGGCACCACTGGCAACCTTGATGCACATCCGCTGGAAGCGAATCTTTTCTTCCAGCTGGTCATTTCTTTTCCTTTCTTTTCTCATATTATATTGTATAACATTTTGAAATTAAGAAATTAATATAATGTATTTTCAATGCATTTCTCTCTTCCTTTGACTTCATCTCCATCTTCTTGCTTAGCATCTTTACTTTCATTGCAACACTTAGTGAGATTGCTTGGGTATTGCATACTTAGTCATGTGGATTAGGGATATGAAGCATGTAGCAACCCACTGAGAGGTGTGCATTGTGCGAGTATGTGAATAATCTTATTTGCTTAGTGTGAAGCTGCTGCAACGCCTGTCTATGGGCTAACGCATTGCTTGTTTATGAGTGAAGTCAGCAACAATCAACTGCCCGAGAGGATAAGTGGTTGGATGCATTAAGCAATGTATGTGTTGTTCACTAAGGATAGTAACAACCTTGCATCAACAAGCTCATGCATTTGTCTTGCTTATGTTGTGCCCAACATCCCTTTAGAGCTACTCGAGAGAGAGTCTAAAGAAAGAACCTAATGACTCGAGAGAGCTAGGTTAGAATCTAGACTCGAGAGAGCAAGATTAGATCGGCATAAGGGAGAGATAGGGACTTAGAGATAAGCTCTGTTTGTCAACACTTCATCGCATGCACCCTAGGAATAGGAATGATGATATGTGGTCGCCTTGTTTGTGTATCATTCGCATAGACAAGAATTAGATGCTTATGTGTAGGCCCTATAGACACCTCTGCACATACATTGCATGCGTTATAGCATTAGAAGCCATAACATTCGCACTGAGAGATGGTTTACTATTGTATGAGTGTTGCATGATCGCATTAGTTTGTGCTGACTAAGGTTCCCTTGCGGTCGCTCTTAAGGGTTGCAATGAAAACATCTCCACATTTTTTCCATTTTCCCATTCATTTATTTCATGTCAAGGTTTGTTGCATCTCTACCTTTCATGCATATTCTCATTGCGTTGTCTATTAGATAGGAGTAGAAGTAGGATTAACATAGCAATATCCCCTCCATTCTTTTATTTATACCACTGCATGCACAATCACCACAAACATATAGATACAAGTCCCTGTGTTCGACCTCAGATTACCCGAGAAACTTACGTTCATGTTATACTTGGCATGAACGCAAGAAAACTTGTGGCAAGATGCATGGTCATTGCATACATTCGTTAACGCATTTCCATTCCAACGCATGAACATCGACGCATGGCTATCAACGCATATTTTAGGAACATGCATTACAATAATGCGTCCAAGGGAAGTTGGTTGTCGAGTAAAATTGACTTCCAATTTCCGTGCATCACTCGCGCAAGAGATTTTACTAAACGATCGTCTAAACGATCATCCACAATTTACTATACGATCGTGTACCTTTTACTAAACAATCAAGCATCCGTCTATACGATAGACTTCAGATATCTCCCACTTGCTTGGTCGTTGTAAACGATCGTCGTTTCCTCCTCCCCTCTACCAAATCCAACAGAGCCCACACTTCAAGAATACCAAGGTTTCTAAGTGGTTGTGTCCTCCTTGCTACCCTATTCATGAGAAGTACATTCGGTGTAGATGACAGCGTGATTTGGTGGACGATAGACTTTACGATCTCAGCGACAGCGAGAGTTGTTGGCTTTACGAGAGCGAGATTTAAAGAGAAGAAGAGTTCTTCAACTGGTATGTCTCTCATTTCTTTGCATTTAAATTTGAAAAGCATACCGTAATTTGTTGTTAAATGTATAACTTGTATATTTGTTAGTGAATGCGGTATTTTTGTCATAATGAGTTTGGAACGATCTTGCTTCCCCTCATAGGTACTCTTTGATAAGAGTTCTTTCAATATGAATTGCTCCTCACTTCGCAGACTTTCATGATCACAAGGATTGGAACCATAGACATTGGGTAGACCGACGTTCTAGCTAACAACTAAACTAAGATCCCTTATTACTATTATATTACACACAATTGTAAAGACATGATAAAGTAAGCCCTCCCATCAGAGCAAAATTAATTTAGAAAATTTATTTGATATTTTTACCCTCAGGTTGAATTATGTGTTAAATGCCTTTTTGTCCTTAGTCTTAAATAGAATTAGCTTGAGCTTGGTTGATTCTTTATGTTGCCTCTTGAATTTACAATGTTGTTGGTTACATTTAGAAATCATGTTGATAGGAGAAAAGAAATGCAAAATTATGTGTTCATGTTTTAGGGAGAACTTTATTTGTAAGTTTAATTTCAGTGATTTGTTTGCTTGAACTTTGACCACTAGTGTAATTTGTTTGCTTGAACTTTGACCACTAGTTTAATTTCAACCTTTAACATTTCTTATTGAATCAACTAATCCTGACCTTATTCTTTATCCTTGATTTGTTTGCTTGAACTTTGACCACTAGTGTAGAAGCATCCCGCTTTCCTTTGTTGCTAGTTATTGGAGTTGCACATTTTATATCTGATCCCCCTGCCATTATCTCCATTTTCCCTGTTTTACATACATGATCAAAATTTGATGTTTTCAACTACATTAAAATAAAAATAAAAACATACCTCGTCATCACTGTTGAGAACTATTGACCCTTTGTTTGTTTGTTTGTTTTTTTCCACCAGTTATTCTAGTTGCTCTTAATCTTTCGCTGGCTCTGATTTTTCCTTTGTAATGTTTGATTAATCGTAAATTTATAAGTTTTATACAAACAACCAAAGGGCGAGATTTTATATCATTTTCATTAATCGTTTATGTTTTCAACTTCTGAAAAAACGACGTTATTTTATATCCCAAAAGTTTTGAATCTAAATATTTAACAATAAACCACGTTCTTATATCTAAAAACCCAATATTAAATCTTTGTTTATTTTTAAAAAATAATGGAATATTTATATATTATCTATAAACAGTTTCGTTCAGCACTGTTTTCATCTCTTCAATGTGCAAACAAGAGGTAGACCCGATTGCAATACATGATTAAAAGAAATTTGGGAATTGCAATGCTGTGTGGAATTAGAAAATTTAAGTAGATTCCAGACCTAAGCAGATTGCATTGCACAAAATTTAAGCAGATTGCAATCAGTGAAGTGCTTAAAGGAGGTGCTTAAAAGATCTAGAAGCAAGTATTTAGATTCAATACGGTGGAGAAATATTCGATATCGTGCAAAAGTCCCTTGAAGATGTCGCTTGAAGCTATCAAGAAGGAGCTTCAATGTCGAAGGTCAAGCGCTTGAAGTTGTCGAGAAGGTATTTCTTCTCTTAAACGATTTTTGAAGTGAAGGTCTTTCTTCCGTTGAACCGTCCCACCTTCTTCTTTCGTTGAACAATTTTTAGGGAATAAATGTTTGGTTAAGGTTTTGCTTTAAATTCATTGATTACCATGTGAGGTGTGATGGTGGATTAGACCGAATGCATTGTTTAGTGTGTGATAGGTATAGGTAGATTGTATTCGTTGTTTTCAAACGGTTTTGAAACCCTCAAACCTTTATAATTCCATTGGGGGTAGTTTTGACAATTGTTAATCTTTATGTTTTAATTTTATATGCCATTTGCTATTTTTACAATTTTAAAAAAGTTTTTGCTATTTATCCAAATGAAAACTTAAATTTTGCAATTTATCTAATCAACCCATTAATAAATCTATTGTTTTACCAATTAGTACATGCCGTAAGATTTTCCCTAATCACTTATTGCAACCCCAAAGAGAGCCTAAATTTGTCTTCACCCATCAGCTTGGGTCAATCGATGATCTTATCAATAAGGATTTCCTTATTCGAACAGATTCAAATGCAAGTAAATAAATGGGTTGACCAAATAAATAGAAAAATTTAAGCATTCATTTGGATAAATAGAAAAAATATTTTAAATTGTAAAAATAGCAAATGGAATATAAAATTAAAAAATAAAGATTAACAATTATCAAAACTACCCCCAATGGAATTCTAAAGTTTGAGGGGTTCAAAACCGTTTAAAAACAACAAACACACTCTACCTACACCTATAACATGTTGCACAATGTATTTTGACAAAGGGTCTAACCTACCATCACACCTCACACGATAATCAATGAATTTAAACCAAAACCTTAGCCAAACATTTATTCCCTAAAAATCATTCAACACAAGAAGAAGGTGGGAGGGTTCGACGGAAGAAAGACCTTCACTTCAAAAATCATTCAAGAGAAAAAATACCTTCTCGACAGCATCAAGCGTTTGACCTTCGACATTGAAGCTCCTCGACAGCTTCAAGCGGCAGTTTCAAGGGACTTTTGCACGACATCGAATATTTCTCCATGGTATTGAATCTAAATACTTGCTTCTAGTCCTTTTAAGCACCTCCATTAAGCTCTTCACTGATTGCAAACTGCTTAAATTTGTTGCAATGCAATCTGCTTAGGTCTGGAATCTGTTTAAATTTTCTAATTCTGTACAACACTACGATTCCCAAATTTCTTCTAATCCATGCATTGCAATCTGGTCTACCTCATGTTTGTACATTGAAGAGATGAAAACAGTGCTGAACGAAACTGTTTATATATAATATATAAATATTCCATTATTTTTTCAAAAATAAACAAAGATTTAATATTGGTTTTTTAGATATCAGAACGTGATTTTATTATTAAGTATTTAGATTCAAATCTTTTGGGATATAAAATAACACTGCTTTTTTTAGGAGTTGAAAATAGAAACGATTAATGAAAATGATATAAAATCTCGCCCTTTGGTTGTTTGTATAAAACTAATAAGTCTACGATTAATCAAATATTACAAGCTATGAAAAAAGACAAAGTGGAAGGAAGAAGCAGAGCCAGCGAAAAATTAAGAACCAGAATAACTGGTGGAAAAAAATAAACAAGTAAAGGGCCAATAGTTCTCAATAGTGACGACGAGATATGTTTTTAGTTTTATTTTAATGTAGTTTAAAACATCAAATTTTGATCATGTATGTAAAACAGGGAAAAACGGAGATAATGGCAGGGGATTAGACATAAAACATGCAACTCCAATAACTAGCAACAAACGTAAGTGGGATGCTTTTACACTAGAGGTCAAAGTTCAAGGAAACAAACCAACGATAAAGAGCAAGGTCAAGATTATTTGATTCAACAAGAAATGTTAAGGGTTGAAGATCTTATAGATCTAAATTGCCATGCAGGCTGTGAAAAAAAAAAGATAGAACCAAACAAGAAAGGAAGAAAGGACGTAGTAGAAGAAGAAGAGCAACATGAACTACATGAGGGAAATGTATGATAATGTAGATTTTATGAAATCATCTATTAATTACAATGTATTTGTTAAAGTATATACATAATATAATTACTAAATAATGAAACAGGATGAACAAGATAGTAATGAGTATGAAGAGGAAGAAGAGAACCTTGAAGGGACATGTAAAAACGTGCAAGATGAAAACAAAGACAATGATGAAGAAAAGTCACAAAATCATGGGGAAACAACACTATCGAAAAAAATACCATCTAGTGGATAGTCAGACAAGAGGATAGAAATAAAGAAAGGAAAAAAAGTAATCATCTATGGAATGGATATATGTGAGGTATTCTTACTTAAATATTTACTGATAGTTGTAAATATTAGGTAATAACTAGGTCAGATAAAGGAAAAGGAAAAGTAACAACATGCCAAAAAGGAAAAACAGTCGAAATGATAGATCCACGTGAGGTATTTTTACTTAAATACTCTGTACCTGTATTTACTATTAACATATTATTAATCTTGTGTTTCTGGTTTATTTCAAATGTGTTAGGACTGTTTGTATCTTATGGATAGTGCAAGGAGAAATGAACCTTTGAAAATAACTTGCAAACAAAGACTTCTGTAATTGATAAACTCAAGGAGAATTTAAATGAGAAGTTACAATAGAGATTTAGAGAAACTATTTTTGGACATTTCCTTGATTTTTCCATTACAAATCAATCTTCCCAACTGTTGTTACATCTAATTTGGTTTGAGAGAGTTTGCATTTCTTCATAGGGGGTCGCGTACTGAAATTTGGTTTGAGAGAGTTTGCATTGATAACTAGTCTAAACTGTGATGAATTACCAATAATTGATAAAAGTGGGATAAAAGGAGGAGGTAATATAAGAAAAATGTACTTCGAGGATATGAAAGTTGTGATTAGGTATTTTCTTAACATAGCTTTTAATGTTAGCAAGGCAGGATGTGAAAGTGACAAGATAAAAATGGCGAGTTGTATTTCTTGGAAAGTTTCCTTCTCCCAAAACAAGATTCAGTGAATGTGAATATAGACCACATCCTAATGGTCGATGACAATGACCTCTTTGATAACTACCCATGGGGAAGGGTTGCTTTTAATTTACTTGTTGATGTTATGCATAAAGCAATACACAACAATGGTAAATTAGGAATATCAATTGTTGGGGGGGGGGGGGGGGGTTAAGATATTTGGTTCAAAAGAGATATAAATAGCTTTACAAACAAAATAGACATAGAATCTTAAATTCTAAACTATAGACTAACATTTTATTTCCTTGTTTACTTGACAGCTTGAAATTTGTCCATTACTAGCAACCCCACAGGAAATGACTATGTCATATTTTGCTCCATTCATCAAGGAGGAAAAAAGGGTCCTGCAAGAGGTCGAAGAAGAAATGAGCAGATATAGGCCGAGAAAGAGAGTGGTTGAACTATCCTTGAATAGAAGACTCGGTTTATCATTTGACAAAGATGAAATGGAAAGGTTTGAAGGACTAGTGAAAATACAACAATTAATGAACACAAGGATGGATGAAAACTTTGATGCCATGAAGATTAGTCAGCAAATCTTGACGAAGAAGATAGATGACTTGGTGGAATAGTTAAACAAAATGATTGACTACATGAAGACTACACAGGTTGTTCAATCACACGCATCAACAAGCAATCTGTTTATGGTATGTCAACTAACTACACCGTATTTATTGTTTTTCATAGTACGAACCTATTATGAATTATATGGAAGCAACCTACATCCCAGTTCGAAAAGGAACTAGATGGTATTGAGAAAGAACAAGAAGAAAAAGAAGAAGAGAAGCAGTTGGTTGATGCTTATGATGCTCCCACAATAGTTCGAAGAAAAGATGATGACAAGGGCGAAGAAGGCCAAGGAAACAAGGTTCATGGATTGAAAATACCATCAGCAGTACACAAAGAAGCATGCCATGGAGATAAAAATAGGGAGTCTGAAGAAAAAGGAAGTAAAGAACCAGAGATCAAGGTGAGTTGATATAAGCGTGTTGCAGATTATATCTTTTAATAATACATGGAAATTGACTAGTAAAATTGATTGAGATAGGACAACTGATGAGAGGAAAATGCACTCTTTTGATATGCGTTGATTTCTATGCATTGGTGGTCATGCGTTGGACTAAAGAGTATACAATATGTGTTAATCGTATATGCAATGACCATGCGTTCCTATCACAAGTTTTCTTGCTCTCTCAACAAGTATAACGAGAACGCAAGTTTCTCGGGATGATCTGAGGTCGAACATAAGGACTTGTAACTAAATGATGTTTGTAGAGTAATGCGTTTGAGGCGGTGAATAAAAGTAAAAAGAAAGAAGTTAAAGGCGGTGAATAAAAGTAAAAAGAAAGAAGTTAATGGACTATGCGCTACTCCTACTCCTAGCTAAACAGATTAAGCAATGGAAGTTTGACTATGAGAATTGGTAGAGATGCGGCAACTATTAACGCATAATAAGGTGCATAGAGAAATAGAATTGTGGAGGGAATAAATTCACCGCATCATTATGCTTGGTTGCAAGAGTAATCCTAGCTCACCACACTAACGCATCGCACACCTCTTGGTGGTCAGCCACATGCTTATATTTCTATAACGCATGGTTGCGTTGAGCATAAGATTATTCCTATCTTTAGGAACACTGCTTATTTTGCTTAGTGAGTTCCATTACTTACCCTCTCGGGCAATTAGCTATAGCTAGCTCGTAGACAAGCATTGTGATAGCTTTGCACTAAGCCAAGAAGATAGGCTCACTATATTTGTGCAACGCACATCTCTTGGTGGTTTGCTACATGTCTCATATCTCTATACTACATGATTGTGTATGTGATAACTCTTGCAATCGACACTTAACTAAATGATGAACGTAAACGATGATAAAGAAGAAGAAGATGATTAAGATGGTGCTGAATAAACTAAAGAGAAGCATTGATTACAAAATGTATTATTGTCTTAAGCCAAAATGAAATACAATACAGAGATAAGAGGAGAGGTGGAGGTCTACATGTAGGCAATCTCTTGCTTCCATCAGAAGTACATCAAGGCTGCCGGTGGTGCCATGGATGGGTGGTGGAGAAGTCTCTCTCAAGCTCTATCTCCGACAAAGCTCCAGTCGTCACTTGGAAAAGGGAAGTGAAGAACTCTCAAAGAATGTCTGCTCGCGCTCTCATCTGTGATCACAAGAATCTGCCTAAGGTAGAGACTCAAATGGCTTGAATTTGGGCTCCAAGGCTCCTCTTATAGAGCTCAAACGTTGACAACATTGGTAGTCCCGCTCTGAATCACTGCCACTTCTGACGCGGTAGGTGAAATATTAGCATCATCTTATCTTTTTTATACTCCCAAGGTATACGTTCATGATCGTTTCTTTTGAAGTATCAACGCATTCCACCCACCTTGCGATCAACCTTCTATCACGGTTATCACTCTATAGCTGTAGCATTCCATGCGACGAACTAGTCTTCATGAAGATTAACGCATGCAATCAACTTTGCGATGGTCTGGGATCAACGCATATGATCGATTCCTGCAATAGCTACAAAAGTAGACATTTTAATACAGAATAACACATGATATAGGGTTAGCAAGGATTTTCAGTGCTGGTCGATGCAAGTTCACTTTTCCACATGAATTCTTAGTATTATCAATGCATATTCTATTCACCAGCCCTCATAATTCTTAGTAAAAAGCTATAATAGCTTGTATTTCTACAAGCTATCAACAATCAAGAAACTGATGAAGAAATCAACGAAGTGATTCGATAAATTGATGAACGAGAGATTTACAAGAAGTTGGAGATATCAAACAAGCGAAAGACAACAATATTTGTATGTTTCTTTAAAACTGTACAAAATTTAATTATTATTTTTAAGTCCATATTAAATAAATTATTTGGACTTTTTAACGTATTAACAGAATCACACTCCTAAAACTTCAACAACTAAGATTCTTCAAGAGGTACAATCATTGTGGTGCACGGGTCAACCAACAACCAAAAAAGCAAGAGGTATAATATTACAACTAATGTGGATCTTGAACTTATATACAACTAATGTAAATCTTAATAAATTGATGAAACCTTTGTGTAAGTAAAAAAAAGTTATGGCAATGTATGGAGCAACAATTCAAGTGATTCTTGTGTAATCAATGTATGACCATTTTTTTAGAAACTGATATCTCTTTTCCCAAAATGTTAAAATAATATAAAAAATAGCATATACAACTAATTTATTAAGAATGTGAGAAATGTACCGCTAATTTATTAAAAATGTATGTATACAATTATGAAAAACAATATAGAGATTTGAATAAAATATATGGATAAAAGAAGTTTTAATAATGTATGGATATTTCAAATATAAATTTGGTAGAAAAATCTCGATATTTTATTAAGGTGAGATAAATTCAAAAAAATGGTTAAACAGAATCTAAAATAATAATAAAATATATAGATTATGTTAACTATATGAGGAACATTAGGAGGGCAGTTGTCCTTGACAAATATCAACAATTACTGTAAAACTCACACCTTACTTTTTCCCCTTTTTAATTATGTTTATTGTTTAAGTTAAGCAAAATGCTGGATTAAATATCTAAGTTAGATTGGATTTGTGCATTCTGAGGTAAAGGATGAGTTTGAAGAAGGAAAATGGTTAAGTATGGAAACTTAGGTCTCAGTACTTATTAATTTGGTTTTACAAAAAGAAATTCTGGCTAAGTGTTAATCGTGCTGAAGGGTGCTTGAGCATCGAGTGAGCGCAAGGCAAGCAACGAGTAAATGCTTGTCACACCCTGTCCCGGGCCCGAGGAGAGGCGTGAGGGACCGCAGATACCACCCTTTTGTAAAACCTACTATCCATGTCTACCTTACTATAGTCAGTAAACTTTAAGCCAAAGATGTAATCAACAATTATTTGACTAACTCATTTTATTACCAACAACACAACGTTTATACAACTCTCAGGCTTTACTACAAAGTTTACATCAATGAATCTAACAACCAGAAGCGTGATTATGGCATGACAGACCTTGACCTTAGCAGAACCCTGGAGCTCCTCAATCTCAGCTACCTGGGGGGGGGGGGGGGGGGGGGGGAGATAAGATAAAACATGGAAAACGTGAGCTATAAAGCTCAGTAACTGACAACTTTACAAACATAAATTTGATTTCATAAATTCATTTTTGGGAAAACAATTCCACAATCAACAATAATCACATAACAAAATGTAACCTCCCCAACCTATCAACTGGATAACCCCGACATGATCATGTATCTTCCCCGGGTATTCTCCGCAAATAACCCGCGATGACTAACGTGGACACAATCCTATAGTTCGCTGAATATATCGATAATTTCTGCTAGACATGCTTGGGTACATTGACAGTTCCAGTCAGGTACCTTGACAATCCTAGCCAAGCGTCCACAAGGCATGCTAACAATATCTTGGGTGCAAATCCCGTTCCAACACAATGACACACGCATTATGACAATAACACAAAAACAATCGAATCCAGATAAAACACATTTCCCGGTCATGCTAATATTTCAAATAAAACCTATATATACAATCACATATATAGATAGAAATCACTCATACAAATAGTAGAATAACCACTCACCTTGGTTGGTTAGGAACTTTCCTGTCCGAAGTTCTTTAGGTTTCCTTGGTTTCCTTTTTGAACCCTAAATTCCAGGTTCAACTATAAACTTAGATTACTCATAGTTCCAAACCTTATTTTAAGATACTTCCTTCTTTAAACATGTTCTAAATTGTCTCAGAAGGCTTACCTTAAAATCTTAGCTCAGAACTCCTCGTGGTTTGGCGGAATCCTCTGATTATCAAGACTAGCTCAAGCTTACCCGAGAGCTCGACCATTCTATCTTTTCCTCACTCTCCAGCCTGATTCCTTGGAGTTTCTTCTCCGGCAGCCCTGCCTTGAAACCT